>NC_053022.1:387233582-387439640 GCF_003073215.2 Triticum urartu | reverse complement strand
ACTACAGACTGTTCTGTTTTTGATAGATTTTGTTTTTCGTGTGTTGTTTGCTTATTTTGATGAATCTATGGCTAGTAAAATAGTTTATAATCCATAGAGAAGTTGGAATACAGTAGGTTTAACACCAATATAAATAAAGAATGAGTTCATTACAGTACTTTGAAGTGGTCTTTTGTTTTCCTTCGCTAACGGAGCTCACGATTTTTCTACTTTAAGTTTTGTGTTGTGAAGTTTTCAAGTTTTGGGTGAATTCTTTTGATGGATTATGGAACAAGGAGTGTCAAGAGCCTAAGCTTGGGGATGCCCATGGCACCCCCAAGATAATCCAAGGACACCAAAAAGTCAAAGCTTGGGGATGCCCCGGATGGCATCCCCTCTTTCGTCCACTTCCATCGGTAATTTACTTGGAGCTATATTTTTATTCACCAACATGATATGTGTTTTGCTTGGAGCGTCTTGTATTATTTGTGTCTTTGTGCTTTAGTATGCCACAATCATCCTTGCTGTACACACCTTTTGAGAGAGCCATACATGAATTAGAATTTGATAGAATACTCTATGTGCTTCACTTATATCTTTTGAGCTATGTAGTTTTGCTCTATGTGCTTCACTTATATATTTTGAGCCAAAGTAGTTTTGCTCTATGTGCTTCACTTATATCTTTTGAGCGCTATAATTTTGCTCTATGTGCTTCACTTAGATCTTTTAGAGCACGGTGGTGGATTTGTTTTAAAGAAACTATTGATCTCTCATGCTTCACTTAAATTATTTTGAGAGTCTCTTAATAGCATGGTAATTTGCTTGATAATAATATGCTTGGTATTCAAGATTTGTGAAACTTTCTTCTGAGTGTGTTGAATACTAAGAAAAGATTGAAGCATGATAATTGTTTTGAGATATGGAGGTGATAATATTAAAGTCATGCTAGTTGAGTAGTTGTGAATTTAAAGAATACTTGTGTTAAAGTTTGTGATTCCTGTAGCATGCACGTATGGTGAACCGTTATGTGATAAATTCGGAGCATGATTTATTTATTGATTGTCTTCCTTATGAGTGGCAGTCGGGGACGAGCGATGGTCTTTTCCTACCAATCTATCCCCCTAGGAGCATGCGCGTAATACTTTACTTTGATAACTTCTAGATTTTTGCAATAAGTATATGAGTTCTTTATGACTAATGTTGAGTCCATGGATTATATGAACTCTCACCCTTCCACCTTTGCTAGCCTCTCTAATACCGCACACTTTTTGCCGGTATCATACACCCACCATATACCTTCCTCAAAACAGCCACCATACCTACCTATTATGGCATTTCCATAGACATTCCGAGATATATTGCCATGCAACTTTCCACCGTTCCGTTTATTATGACACACTCCATCATTGTCATATTGCATATCCCGATACACCGCCGGAGGCATTCATATAGTCATATTTTGTTCTAAGTATTGAGTTGTAATTGTTGAGTTGTAAGAAAAATAAAAGTGTGATGATCATCATTATTAGAGCATTGTCCCGGTGAGGAAAGAATGATGGAGACTATGATTCCCCCATAAGTCGGGATGAGACTCCGGACAAAAAATAAAATAAAAAAGAGGCCAAAGAAGCCCAAATAAAAATAGGCCATAAAAAAGGCCCAAATAAAAATAAAAAAATGAGAGAAAAAGAGAGAAGGGACAATGTTACTATCCTTTTACCACACTTGTGCTTCAAAATAGCACCATGATCTTCATAGTAGAGAGTCTCTCATGTTATCACTTTCATATACTAGTGGGAATTTTACATTATAGAACTTGGCTTGTATATTCCAATGATGGGCTTCCTCAAATTACCCTAGGTCTTCATGAGCAAGCAAGTTGGATGCACACCCACTTAGTTTCTTTTTGAGCTTTCATATACTTATAGCTCTAGTGCATCCGTTGCATGGCAATCCCTACTCACTCACATTGATATCTATTGATGGGCATCTCCATAGCCCGTTGATACGCCTAGTTGATGTGAGACTATCTTCTCCTTTTTGTCTTCTCCACAACCACCATTCTATTCCACCTATAGTGTTATATCCATGGCTCATGCTCATGTATTGCGTGAAGATTAAAAAAGTTTTGAAAAAGTTAGTGAGGAAGTCCTGGATTAGGGAGTCTCCAGACAGCCGAACTATCTCCATTGGTCGGACTGTTAGACTATGAAGATACACGATTGAAGACTTCGTCTCATGTCCGGATGGGACTCTACTTGGCGTGGAAGGCAAGCTAGGCAATACGTATATGGATATCTCCTCCTTTGTAACCGACCTTGTGTAACCCTAACCCTCTCCGGTGTCTATATAAACCGAAGGGTTTTAGTCCATAGGACAACAATCACAACATACAATCATACCGTAGGCTAGCTTCTAGGGTTTAGCCTCTCTGATCTCGTGCTAGATCTACTCTTGTAACACCCATATCTTCAATATTAATCAAGCAGGACGTAGGGTTTTACCTCCATCAAGAGGGCCCGAACCTGGGTAAAACTTCGTGTCCCTTGCCTCCTCTTACCGTCCGGCCTAGACGCACAGTTCGGGACCCCCTACCCGAGATCCGCCGGTTTTGACACGGACATTGGTGGTTTCATTGAGAGTTCCTCTGTGTCGTCGCTATTAGGCTTGATGGCTCCTACTATCATCGGTAGCGATGCGGTCCAGGGTGAGACTTTTCTCCCCGGACAGATCTTCATATTTGGCGGCTTTGCACTGCGGGCTAATTCGCTTGGCCATCTGGAGCAGATTGAAAGCTACGCCCCTGGCCATCAGGTCAGATTTGGAAGTTTGAATTACACGGCCAACATCCGTGGGGACTTGATCTTCGACGGATTCGAGCCACAGCCGGGCGCGCCGCACTGTCACGATGGGTTCAACCTAGCTCTGCCACCGGACGGTACCCCAGAGGCCGCGCCCGCATCAGCTCCAACCCTTAGCTCGGAGCTAACTGCGCCAATCGAGGACGGGTGGCTAGACACCGCCTCAGGGGCTGCAATCTCGACGGCGATCGAGCCAAACACGAGCATAATCCTCCGCACGGCCCGTGACTCCAAGGTGTCGGACTCTCTTTCGGACCCAGCACCATCCGCGCCCCTGCCAATCGAATCCGATTGGGCGCCGATCATGGAATTCACCGCCGCGGATATCTTTCAGCACTCGCCCTTCAGCGACATCCTGAATTCACTAAGGTCTCTCTCTTTGTCAGGAGAGCCCTGGCCGGATTATGGCCAACAGGATTGGGATGCGGACGACGAAGAAATTCGACGCCCACCCACCACTCACTTTGTAGCCATTGTCGATGATTCAACCGACATGCTCGACTTCGACTCCGAAGACATCAACGGTATGGACGACGATGTAGGAGACGAACATGAACCATCACCTATAGGGCACTGGAAAGCCACCTCGTTGTATGACATATACATGGTGGATACACCCAATGAAGGCAACGGCGACGAGATAGCGGAGGATGACCCCTCCAGGAAGCAACCCAAGCGCCGACGTCAGTGGCGCCGCTCTAAGTCCCATCAAAGCAAAAGTGGTGATACCGGCACAGGAGATAATAACACTCCGGATAGCACCGAAGACAACAACAATCCCCTCCAGCATGATTTAGAGCAGGAGGATGAAGGAGCCAGCTCTCCTGAGAGGGCGGCTGGCGGAGAGGAGGAGGATGACAATTACATGCCCCCCTCCGAAGACAAGGCAAGCCTCGGCGAGGATGAATTCGCCGTACCAGAGGATCCCATCGAACAAGAGCGCTTCAAGCACGGGCTTATGGCCACGGCAAATAGCCTGAAGAAAAAGTAGGAGCAGCTTCAAGCTGATCAAGACCTGCTAGCTGACAAATGGACTGAAGACCTCGTGGCCGAGGAATATAAACTCGATCGTCCCTCCAAGAGTTACCCAAGGCGCGGGTTACTACCCCGACTGGAGGAAGAAGCGTATGATACGGCTGATCGGCCACCTCGTGGCCGCGATAGAGACGCGTTCCAGCCAAGAGTTCAGCCTCCACCCCAACGCCATCCAAATAAAAAGGCATGGGGAGATACGCCAGACCTACGAGACATATTGGAGGACAAAGAAAAGCATTTAAGATCGATCTACGGATCACGAGGGCGCACCACTCTATGAGACGGTAAACGTCACGCCAGATACAGTAAAAGCAAATCTGGCCGGGCCGAACGCAGCGGGCAGGACCCATACGAGCTGCGTCGCGATATAGCCCAATACAGAGGCGCCGCACACCCCTTATGCTTCACAGACGAAGTAATGGAACATCAATTCCCAGAAGGTTTCAAACCTATAAACATTGAATCATACGACAGCACAACAAATCCCGCAGTATGGATTGAGGACTTCCTCCTCCACATCCACATGGCCCGCGGTGATGACTTACATGCCATCAAATACCTCCCACTAAAACTCAAAGGACCAGCACGACATTGGCTTAATAGCTTGCCGGCGAACTCCATTAGCTGTTGGGAAGATCTGGAAGCCGCATTCCTCAACAACTTTCACGGCACTTATGTGCGACCACCAGACGTCGATGACTTGAGCCACATAATTCAGCAGCCAGAAGAGTCGGCCAGGCAATTCTGGACTCGGTTCCTTGCAAAGAAAAATCAAATCATCGACTGTCCGGATGCGGAGGCCTTAGCGGCTTTCAAGCACAACATCCGAGACGAGTGGCTAGCCCGGCACCTTGGTCAGGAAAAGCCGAAATCTATGACAGCCCTCACGACACTCATGACCCGCTTTTGTGCGGGAGAAGATAGCTGGTTGGCTCGCAGTAACAACATATCAAAGAACCATGGTACCTCAGATACCAAGGACGGCAACAGCAGGTCACGTCGCAACAAGCATAAGCGCCGCATTAATGGCGAAAGTACTGAGGATACGGCAGTCAATGCCGGATTCAAAGGCTCTAAACCCGGTCAGCGGAAAAAGCCATTCAAACAAAGTCCGCCGGGTCCGTCCAGCTTGGACCGTATACTCGATCGCTCGTGTCAAATACACGGCACCCCACACAAGCCAGCCAATCACACCAACAGGGATTGTTGGGTGTTCAAGCAGGCCGGCAAGTTAATTGCCGAAAACAAGGACAAGGGGCCGCATAGCGATGACGAGGAAGAACCCCAGCAGCCGCACACTGGAGGACAGAAGAGGTTTCCCCCGCAAGTGCGGACGGTGAACATGATATACGCAACCCACATCCCCAAGAGGGAGCGGAAGCGTGCGCTCAGGGACGTATATGCGTTGGAGCCAGTCGCCCCAAAGTTCAACCCTTGGTCCTCCTGTCCGATCACCTTCGATCGCAGGGACCACCCCACTAGTATCCGTCACGGCGGATTCGCCGCACTGGTCCTAGACCCAATCATCGTCAGATTTCACCTCACTCGAGTCCTTATGGATGGCGGCAGCAGCCTGAACCTGCTTTATCAGAAAACAGTGCACAAAATGGGTATAGACCCCTCAAGGATCAAACCCACAAAGACGACCTTTAAAGGCGTCATTCCAGGCGTAGAGGCCCACTGCACAGGCTCAATTACACTGGAAGTGGTCTTCGGATCCCCGGATAACTTCCGAAGCGAAGAGTTAATCTTCGATATAGTCCTGTTCCGCAGTGGTTATCACGCACTGCTCGGACGAACCGCATTCGCTAGATTCAATGCGGTACCACATTATGCATACCTCAAGCTCAAGATGCCAGGACCTCGCGGAGTTATTACAGTCAATGGAAACATAGAGCGCTCTCTCCGAACAGAGGAGCACACCGCGGCCCTCGCAGCAGAAGCGCAAAGCAGCCTCTCAAGGCAATCTACCAGTTCGACGTCTCAAAGCCCGAACACCTTCAAGCGTGCTCGAGGCAATCGGCAAACAGACCGCCTGGCGCAATCTGAGCTCGCGTAGCAATACGGCGGCCACCCCAATCCCTGCCCAACGGCGTTGTTCGTGCCGCGCGTACATAATTACGCATTAAAAATACCATGGGCACAGATGGGGAGGGGGAGGCACAACTACGGCACGCCCCCAAAATGCAGCCTAAACCGCACCAGGGGCTTCCCGTTTGGTTATTTTTCTTTTTCTTTCAGGAGTTCAATCTCTGGAAACACTGTCTGGAAGCTCTATTGCCGAACACATGATACAGCAACCAAGGAGGCCGACAACTACGGAATTCCCAGGTGGATTACAGATTTCATATAATTCCTCAGCTCGCCCTTGGAAGGGACATAGTCCTACTCTTTTGCTTTTTACACTATCTGTATCACTCTGCTTTAATGCAATTTTTTAATATACAATGCATGACATTACGACTATTATTGCATTTTTGTTATATATATATATATCTATGTGTTCATTAATGACGCCTTGCAACCGTACACTCTGGTACGGCCAATGCACCAGGGGCTTACAATATGGTGTGAAAAGTCCGAACACTTTCACAACTGTGGCACCCCGAACTTATAGCATTATATGCATCAGCTCCGAATCATGTCTTTGGTCAAATGTTGGGTTTGCCCGGCTCCTATGTTTCGGTACCTTACGTTCCGCTCTATCGGCTAAGGTAGCGCTAGGAGAACTACTGCGATTGTGCCCCGGTTCTGCCGGGCTGACCACCTTAGTAGAGAAAGCTAAAACTGACTGTCATGATAAGGAGAGAGACTGGTCGTTGTTCGGCGAGGTTTTTCGAGTCCTTAAAGACTTATCCGCTTAGGGCGAGGGGCCGGCTCTGTCCGGCTTACAAGCGTGTATCGTGCCCCGAATTCGGCCTTCTGAATACCAGGGGCTTCGCCAAAATTTAATTTTATAGAATTCTATGGCTAAGTGAGAGTGATAAAGCATTATTAGTCCGGTTTCCTTGTTCGTTGTGCTGAGCACCTCCCTCGAAGGACCCAAACATGGGAACAAGAGTGCTCAGGTTTATCCCGAACACCCCAGCACTCGTGGCATGGGGGCAGAAGCCGAGGACTAGCCATCTCTCAGATTGGATAAACAGCCAAACAGAAGGTAATATTTTAAATTCATACAAGCGTTGCATGGCGAATACGATCCAAGTTTTCATACATACAGGACAAAACGAGCAAGTCTCATTCAAATATTACATTTTGTGAACACTCATCCGAGATAAGATGGGCGCCCGGCAGAACACCCTCGTAGTACATCTCGGGGTGGTGGTGCTCCTTGCCCTCCGGCGGCCCCTCCTTGATCAGCTTCATGGCGTCTAGCTTGACCCACTGCGTTTTTACACGGGCAAAGGCCCGGCGTGCACCTTCAATGCAGACGGATCGCTTGACGACCTCCATCCATGGGCAGGCATCCACAAGCCGCCTCACCAGGCCGAAGAAGTTGTTCGGAAGGGCATCACCAGGCCACAACAGGACTATGAATCCCTTCATGGCCTGATCGGCCGCCTTATGTAGCTCGGCCATCTGCTTCAGCTGGTCGCTCAATGGCACCGGATGTTCGGCCTCAGCATACTGAGACCAGAACAGCTTTTCCGTCGAGCTTCCGTCCCCGACCCAGTAGAATTGTGCAGCATCGGACACACTACGGGGCAAATCTGCTAATGCTCCTGAAGAGCTCCGGATTCGGGTAAGTAATTGGTAATTCACCTTAACATGCTTGCTTTGCATATAGAAAGCCTTACCCGCCGCTATCTTCTTCATCGCGTCGATCTCCTGAAGGGCCTTCTGTGCCTCGGCCTTGGCACTCTTCGTGCTCTCACGGGCCGCGGCAAGCTCAGACTCTCGCGTCTTCAAGTCAAGCTCCAACCCCTCGTGCTTCGTCACGAGAGCCTGGAGCTCTTGCTGCACCTCGCCCACCCGAGCCTCGTGCCTCTCTCGCTCGGTGCGCTCCTGGTCCGCCTTCTCTTCGGCCTGGGACAGCGCTTGCTTTAGGGTTGCCACCTCGGTCGTGGCCCCTGGCAAACATACAATGATCCTGTCATTTAGCAATCGCGTCCTTTTTCTCATCTACAGACGGGGTATTACTTACCCTTGTTCTCCTCGAGTTGCCTCTTAGCAAGGCCGAGCTCTTTCTGGGACCCCTCAAGGGCCTCCTTCAGTACGGCGACCTCCGCAGTTAGTGTGGCGGACGCCAGCAGCGAAGCCTGCATATGCATATTGACATACTTATATTAGACTCCTGTGATATTATTTGATCCTCTGTTCGGCTTTTCTTTGTGAACACCGAACAAAGAATCAGGGGCTACTGTCTATGCGGTAATATTTCTACTACATTTTAAAACACTTACCTCAAAGCCTGTTAGAAGGCTAGTACAGGCTTCAGTCAATCCGCTCTTGGCGGACTGAACCTTCTGGATCACCGCACTCATGATAGTGCGGTGCTCCTCCTCGATGGAAGCGCTGCGAAGCACTTCCAACATAGTGTCCGGCGCCTCTGGATGGACAGAGGTCACCGGCACAGGCGTCTCACCCCCCTTAGAAGGGGACCGCCTGCCCGAGTTCGGAGCCGTTGGAGGGTCCGGCGCGGTGTTCGGCTGAGGGCCGAACTCGGAGCTCTCGGGGACCCCGTCCCCTCGGCTCCCGGAGTCCGGAAGGTCGCCTTGAGGCGCCTCCCATACTGTCCCTCCTCGATCCGGTGCCTCTTGAGACAGCACCTCGGCGTCATCGGCTGGATGAGGGGAGGTGGCGGTCGGGACTGGATCGCTATCCATGTCCGACGAGCCCAGGGAGCTGTCCGAGGATACCTCGACATTGGCTCGGGGCGGCCTGCACAATTGAGTTCGGCGTTAGGGAAAGCAATGCGATAAAGGAATCCTATGGGTTACTTTGGTATCCGAATACTTACGATCTCCCCTGGGGCTTGGCCCTGGGCAACCACTCATCTTCACTTTCGTCGGCGGCGGTGGAGCTGTCCGGAAGGAGCGTCCTTCCCTTCTTGGACCCTCCGACCTCCCCAGTTGGGGCGGTCTTCCTTTTCTTGTCTCCCCCAGTCGGTGGGGGAGCCTCTTCTTCCTCTTCCTCGTCTTCGGGAGGAAGAGTGCGCCGCAGACTCATCGGACGGTGAGTCCGACGACGCCTGGCGTCGGGAACTCTTTCGAGCTCCCTTGGCCTTCTGGGTCTTCTCCGACACCTTATAAGGGGCCGGAGTCAACATCTTCGCCAGAAGGGCGTCTACAGGGCCTTCAGGCAAGGGAGCCGGACAGTCGATTTGTCCGGCCATCTTCTGCCAGTCCTGTTAACGGCACGGGAGTTTAGATCTCGCATAGAATCAATCTATATAGAAAACAAGTATCCTGTGAAACGTAAAACAACTTACCGCACTGGCGTGGCGCTACGCGCTGAATCCGCGATCCTCAGTAATGGGGGGAGGGACCGCGGCGCCCTTGAACAGCACCCTCCAGGCATCTTCATGAGTCGTGTCGAAGAGCCTGTTCAGAGTTCGGTGCTGCGCTGGATTGAACTCCCACAAGGTAAACTCCCGTTGTTGGCACGGGAGTATCCGACGGACGAGCATAACCTGGACTATGTTGACAAGCTTGAGCTTCTTATCCACCATGTTCTGAATACATGACTGGAGTCCGGTCAGCTCTTTTGAATTACCCCAGGACATGCCCTTCTCTTTCCAGGAGGTGAGCCGCATGGGGATGCCAGATCGAAACTCAGGGGCTGCTACCCATGCGGGGTCGCGCGGCTCGGTGATATAGAACCACCCCAATTGCCACCCCTTTCTGGTGTCCACGAAGGCGCCCTCGAGCCATGTGATGTTGGGCATCTTGCCCACCATGGCGCCTCCGCACTCCGCCTGGCGGCCGCTCACTACCTTCGGCTTGACATTGAAGGTCTTCAGCCACAAGTCGAAGTGGGGCTTGATGCGGAGGAAGGCCTCGCACACGATGATGAACGCCGAGATGTTGAGGACGAAGTTCGGGGCCAGATCGTGGAAATCCAGGTCGTAATAAAACATGAGCCCCTAGACGAAGGGATGGAGAGGGAATCCCAGTCCGCGAAGGAAATGGGTGAGGAATACCACCCTCTCATGGGGCTCGGGGGTGGGGATGAGTTGTCCCTCATCTGGGAGCCGGTGTGCGATATCGTCGGGCAGGTATCCGGCCCTCCTTAGTTTCTTGACGTCTCCCTCCATGACGGAGGAGACCATCCACTTGCCTCCCGCTCCGGACATGGTTGGAGAAGGTTGAGATGGAAGTGAGGACTTGGGCGCTAGAGCTCGAGTGTGCGGGAGCGAATGAGCAGAGGAGGAGGAAGGTGTGGATAGAAAGGTGAATCCTTATCCCTTTATATGGGCGGACAAAATTAAGCGTCCCCACTTGCCTGGTAAAACTCGCTTATCCCCCAAGCGCCGCAATTGATGGCGCGGTTGGGTTACCCACGCCCGTATTGATGAGAATCCCGTAATAAGGGGACACGATCTCTGCTTTGATAAGACGTGTCGAAAAACTGCCTCACGTTATGTACGGGGCTGGTTAAAAGAAACGGTTCGAATAATCACCGGGCCATGACATAACGACATGTTGCCAAAACAAGCTAGCGGATTAGATCTGCGAAAACATTATTCTCTCTACGGTGAAATGTGGGACTTATTTTGCAGGGTCGGAGACTATCCTCGTATTCAAATTCTTCTGTGATGTATTCAGAGAAGGAACCCGCCTTGCAATGCTGAAGACAACTGCGCGTCGGACTCATCGTCATTGAAGCCTGGTTCAAGGGCTACTGAGGGAGTCCTGGATTAGGGGGTCTCCGGATAGCCGCACTATCTCCATTGGCCGGACTGTTAGACTATGAAGATACAAGATTGAAGACTTCGTCTCGTGTCCGGATGGGACCCTACATGGCATGGAAGGCAAGCTAGGAAATACGTATATGGATATCTCCTCCTTTGTAACCGACCTTGTGTAACCCTAACCCTCTCCGGTGTCTATATAAACCAAAGGGTTTTAGTCCGTAGGACAACAATCACAACATACAATCATACCGTAGGCTAGCTTCTAGGGTTTAGCCTCTCTGATCTCGTGGTAGATCTACTCTTGTAACACCCATATCTTCAATATTAATCAAGAAGGACGTAGGGTTTTACCTCCATCAAGAGGGCCCGAACCTGGGTAAAACTTCGTGTCCCTTGCCTCCTGTTACTGTCTGGCCTAGACGCATAGTTCGGGACCCCCTACCCGAGATCCGCCGGTTTTGACACCGACAGTTAGAGTATGAAACAATTGCTTGTCTTGTCATCGGGGTTGTGCATGATTTAAATACTTTGTGTGGTGAAGATAGAGCATAGCCAGACTATATGATTGTAACACCCTCGATGCGACTATATCTCCCATGTGTCGAGGCATGACTTAGAGGCATAATCGCATTGAAGGCATATGTCGCAAGTTAGGCAATCTTCACAACATCCCATGTAATATAGATAATAAAAGGGGAGATAACATAGATGGCTTACACTCGCCGCATCAATCAAGTACATAAATAACATTACATCATCCAAACACTCATGGCCCGACTACGGCGCCAAAATAAAAGATAACCCAACATGCGACAACGGTCCCGTTCACCCCCAACTGGGCACCACTACTGATCATCAGGAAAGGAAACATAGTAACGTTGAGAGTCTTCGTCGAACTCCCACTTGAGCTCAAGCGCGTCACCTGGAGCGGAATCATCAGGCCCTGCATCTGGTGTAATAGTAATCTGTGAGCCACAGGGACTCAGCAATCTCGCACCCTCGCGATCAAGACTATTTAAGCTTATAGGTAAGGCAAGGTAAATATAAGTGGAGCTGAAGCAAGCGACTAAGCAAAATATGGTGGCTATCCTATTCGCAAAAGAGAGCGAGAAGAGCGGGCAAAGCGGGAGCGATAAAATAGAGAACAACCTGCGCAAACATTACTCCTACACTGTGTCCACTTCCCGGACTCCGCCGAGAAGAGGCCATCACGGTAACACACTCAGTTGATTCATTTTAATTAAGTTAAGGTTCAAGTTATCTACAACCGGACATTAACAAATTCCCATCTGCCCATAACCGCGGGCACGGCTTTCGAAAGTTCAAATCCCTGCAGGGGAGTCCCAACTTAGCCCATGACAAGCTCTCACGGTCAACGAAGGAATAGACCTCCTCCCAAGACGTTCCGATCAGACTCGGTATCTCGGTACTTCAAGACAACTCCGACAATGGTAAAACAAGTCCAGCAACACCACCCGCTGTGCCGACAAATCCCGATAGGAGCTGCACATATCTCGTTCTCAGGGCACACCGGATAAGCTAAGCATACGGGAGCCAACATAACCCAAGTTGCCAAGGGACGGCCCCGCACGGTGCTCTAGGTTGGACCAACGCTCAGAGGAGCACTGGCCCGGGGGTTTAAAATAAGATGACCCTTGAGTCCGCGAAACCCAAGGGAAAAGGCTAGGTGGCAAATGGTAAAACCAAGGTTGGGCATTGCTGGAGGAGTTTTATTCAAGGCGGACTGTCAAGGGGTTCCCATTATAACCCAACCGCGTAAGGAACGCAAAATCCGGGAACATAACACCGATATGACGAAAACTAGGGCGGCAAGAGTGGAACAAAGCACTAGGCAAGAGGCCGAGCCTTCCACCCTTTAACAAGTATATAGATGCATTAAGATAACAAGATAATATAATGATATCCCAACAAGTAAATAAATGTTCCCACAAGGAACGGCCTCCAAACTTCACCTGCAACTAGCAACGCTATAAGAGGGGCTGAGCAAAGCGGTAACATAGCCAATCAATGGTTTGCTAAGACATGGTGGGTTAGAGGTTTGACATGGCAATTTGGGAGGCTTGAAAGCAAGTGGTAGGCATCATAGCATTGGCATAGCAAAAGAGCGAGCAATCTAGCATAGCAAAGATAGTAGTGATTTTGAGGGTATGATCATCTTGCCTGCACAGTTGTCAAAGTTGACTGGATCCTCGAAAGCAAACTCAACGGGCTCCTCGTTTGCGAACTCGTCTCCCGGATCTACCCAAACAAGACAAACAAGCAACAAGGACACAAATCAACCACGTGCAAGGATCAAACAAAATGATGCAATGATGATATGCTATGCGGGATGCGATGCGGGATGCATATGCAGGATATGACTGGGAATGCATGAACCTGGCCTCAACTTGGGAATCCAAGTGTGCCACTGGAAAGATGAGATGAAATCGCTTGAAAACGATATAAAGAACACCAGAATCAGAGTTACAGTTTGGAAATGGCAAGCGATTCAAATATGACACCGGTCTGCGATTTACAGCAAGTAGCCATCTAAATGCAATGAGATGAACATGCTACAACACCCAAACATGACAACAAAATACATGGCAGGGATGCATTCAAGATGCTTAACAAAATTCTAGCGCTGAGCTACGGCGAAATCATCCATTAACAGGTTCAAACAAGCATGGCAAAAATGCATATGGCAAACAGGTTTCAGACTTAGTGAAATTAACACTTGTCTGGAAATTTCAGATCAGGTAGCACACTTCGGAGCCACAAAACTACATGCTACAGGACCTGACATGGCAAAGTAAAGAATGGCATGGAGCTACTCAAAGAGCTTAACAAAAGTCCCTTAGTGACCTTGAGCCAAAAGGGATCAGAAAATACAATTGCAAGCATGCGAACATAGCAAAAACATAATCAGTTTTCAGACTTGGTGAAAACTGACACATGCTGAAACATAACTCAAGTAGGCATGTTTACGAGCTCGATGCACTCACTACAGAGCAAGTCATGATAAGCTAAGCATACATCCATCAAGAACACACAAAATGCAAGCTAGACATGACAAGAACAATAATATAGCATGCACGGATCAACTACAACATCATCGGCAAAATTGCAAACAAGTTGACAATCTGCCCAGATTCACAAAGTAGCAAAAGTAGAGCTCGATTGACTCAAGCTAGGGTGCTCCATAATTGCAAACAAAGACATGGATGGATAGAGCACTACAAGATTAACAAAACATCCTTACTGTTCATCCTCAAAAGAGGCACGGATCACTAGGAAACAACATGAACATATGTTAATATGAGATAAACAGCTCAAGGACTTGGTAGAATTGCTAAGTCCCTGGAAACAGAATTACCAAGTGCCTCACTTGGCAAGCTTGTGCTAGTCACCACACACATCACAAAAATACATGGGTTGCACCTCTGGAAAGATGACAAAACCCTTAACAAAACATATGTAGAACTCGTGGGCATATCATGCACACAATAATCATGGCAAAAATGACAAAAAGCTAAATGGAGCAGCAGATCTGACAAATTATCTCAAGTAGCCCTCTTCTAACAGCATTTCGGGCATCAAGATGAACTCAAATGAAAATGATGCAATGGAATGAAATGATGTACTCTCTGAGGTGAACATTTTGATGTGCTAAATGCATGAATCGGAGCTACGGATGCAAAGTTACGAGGCTATGAACAGGAGCACTTGGATCTGGAATTTTTGGGACTTAGAAGAAAATTCAACCTCTGGATCTAGGGTTTGCACGAGTTTCAAAGTTGGCCGGAATCGGCCGGAGTTTCGCCGGAGGTGACCGGATCCGAGGCAAGAGGGGCCGGGGCGCCGGATCCTCGCCGGAGAAGGGAGCTGGCGGCGGGGGCGACGCGCTATGCGGCGGCGGCGGCGACCCGCGGTGGCGCGACGGCGGCGGTGGACGGCGGGCGAGGCGGCGCGGCGGCCGGGCGGGCGAGGCGGCGGCGGCTCGGCGGCGGGGCAGAGAAGGAGACGGCGGGGCGCGCGAGGAGGCAGCGGCCGGCGTCGGGTGCAGCGAGGCGCCGGGGGTCGCTCCGGCGACGGCGACTGGCGGAGGCAGGCGGCGCGGCAAGGAGCGGGGCGGCGCGGTCGGGCGAGGAGGCAGGCGGCGGGGCGCGGGCTCGCGGGGGCCGGCTGCGGGCCTCCCGGGCCAGAGCGGTGGGCGGCGGCGCAGGTGCCACATGGCGCGACGGGAGAGGCTGGGAGCGGCCGCGGGATTTGTCCGGCGTCGCCCGGACGTGTCCGGCGGCGCGGAGGGGAAAAATTAGGGTTTCGGGGAAGAGGGAGATCCGGATTTTCGAGGAGGACCTATTTATAGGCATAGAGGGAGGTAGGAGAGTCCAAATGAGGTGCGCTTTTCGGCCACGCGATCGTGATCGAACGATCTAGATGATGAAGAAGGCTTAGGTGGGTTTGGGCCAAATTGGAGGGGCGTTGGGCTGCAACACACACGAGGCCTTTTCGGTCCCTCGGTTAACCGTTGGAGTATCAAACGAAGTCCAAATGATAAGAAACTTGACAGGCGGTCTACCGGTAGTAAACCAAGGCCGCTTGGCAAGTCTCGGTCCAATCCGGAAATGTTTAATCCCCACACACGAAAGAAAGTTAGAATTGGCCACCGGAGGAGAACGAAGCGCCGGAATGCAAAACGGACAACGGGGAAAATGCTCGAATGCATGAGACGAACACGTATGCAAATGCAATGCACATGATGACATGATATGAGATGCATGACAACGACAACAACACACGGAGACAAAGACCCGAACCCGAGAAAATAAAATAACTTAACGCCGGAAACGGCAAGAGTTGGAGTACAAATTGGGAAAGTTACATCCGGGGTGTTACAATGATTTTGTAGGGATAACTTTCTTTGGCCATGTTATTTTGAGAAGACATAATTGCTTTGTTAGTATGCTTGAAGTATTATTATTTTTTCTGTCAATATAAACTTTTGTCTTGAATCTTTCAAATCTGCATATTCATATCACAATTAAGAAGATTTGCATTGAAATTATGCCAAGTAGCACTCCGCATCAAAAATTCTGTTTTTATCATTTACTTACTCGAGGACGAGCGGGAATTAAGCTTGGGGATGCCTGATACGTCTCCAACGTATCTATAATTTTTGATTGCTCCATGTTATATTATCTACTATTTTGGACTATATTGGGCTTTATTTTCCACTTTTTGATTATTTTTGGGACTAAACTTTTAACCGGAGGCCCAGCCCAGAATTGCTGTTTTTTGCCTATTTCAATGTTTCAAAGAAACGGAATATCAAACTGAGTCCAAACGGAATGAAACCTTCGGGAACGTGATTTTCTCACCGAACATGATCCAGGAGACTTGGACCCTACGCCAAGGCATCAGAGAGGCAGTCACGAGGGTGGGGGCGCCCCCCTAGGGCACACCCCCTGCCTCATGGGCCCCTCGATGCTCCACCGACGTACTTCTTCCTCCTATATATACCTACGTACCCCCAAACGAACGGAGACGGAGCCAAAAACCTAATTCCACCGCCGCAACTTTCTGTATCCATGAGATCCCATCTTGGGGCCTGTTCCGGAGCTCTGCCGGAGGGGGCCGTCATCATGGAGGGCTTCTACATCATCATAGCCTCTCCGATGAAGTGTGAGTAGTTTACCTCAGACCTCCGGGTCCATAGTTAGTAGCTAGATGGCTTCTCTCTTTTTGGATCTCAATACAAAGTTCTCCCCCTCTCTTGTGGAGATCTATTCGATGTAATCTTCTTTTTGCGGTGTGTTTGTTGAGACCGATGAATTGTGGGTTTATGATCAAGTCTATCTATGAATAATATTTGAATATTCTCTGAATTCTTTTATGTATGATTGGTTATCTTTGCAAGTCTCTTCGAATTATCCGTTTGGTTTGGCCAACTAGATTGGTAGTTCTTGCCATGGGAGAAGTGCTTAGCTTTGGGTTCGATCTTGCGGTGTCCTTTCCCAGTGACAGAAGGGGCAGCAAGGCACGTATTGCATCGTTGCCATCGAGGATAACAAGGTGGGGTTTATTTCATATTGCATGAATTTATCTCTCTACATCATGTCATCTTGCTTAAGGCATTACTCTGTTTTTAACTTAATACTCTAGATGCATGCTGGATAGTGGTCGATGAGTGGAGTAATAGTAGTAGATGCAGAATCGTTTCGGTCTACTTGTCACGGACGTGATGCCTATATACATGATCATGCCTAGATATTCTCATAACTATGCTTAATTCTGTCAATTGTTCAACAGTAATTTGTTCACCCACCGTAGAATACTTATGCTCTTGAGAGAAGCCACTGGTGAAACCTATGGCCCCCGGGTCTATTCTCATCATATCAATCTCCATCACTTTAATCTTGCTTTGCTTTTTTACTTTGCCTTTACTTTTTACTTTGCATCTTTATACCAAAAATACCAAAAATATTATATCTATCAGACCTCACTCTCGTAAGTGACCGTGAAGGGATTGACAACCCCTAATCGCGTTGGTTGTGAGTAGCTATCATTTTGTGCAGGTACGAGGGACTTGAGCGTGGCCTCCTACTGGATTGATACCTTGGTTCTCAAAAACTGAGGGAAATTCTTACGCTACTTTGCTGCATCATCCCTTCCTCTTCGGGGAAAACCAACGCAAGCTCAAGCGGTAGCAGTTACCGGCATGTTTCAAGGAGTCTATCCCGGCAGGAGCCGTCCCAAGGGAAAGATTACGTTGCTGGTAATATTTGGGGAGAGATGAACTATAGGACTGAGAAAATTGTGTTTGATGTGGTTGAGCTCCCCCTGTCGTACAATGGGATTCTGGGATGACCGGCCTTGGCCAAGTTCATGGCAGCATCCGAGTATGCTTACAACACTTTGAAGATGCCTGGGCCATTGGGAGTCATCACCATCCCATCGGATGAGAAGGATACGATTATCTGTGTGGGCATGATGTATCAGGATGCCGTCATAGCAGAGGCTGCGGCAATGACAGGCCCCGCCAAAGAAAGCAAAGGAAAGAAGAGGGATTGTAGGACCTCCGGCAAGGAGTCCAGGAAGCGTGCCCCCTCCGAGTGCACGGTGCTACCTCTTGACCACTGCGTTGGTTTTCCATTGAAGAGGAAAGGGTGATGCAGCAAAGTAGCGTAAGTATTTCCCTCAATTTTTTAGAACCAAGGTATCAATCTAATAGGAGGCCACACGCAAGTCCCTCGTACCTACAGAAACAAATAAGAACCTCGCAACCAATGTGATAAAGGGGTTGTCAATCCCTTCACGGTCACTTACGAGAGTGAGATCTGATAGAGATGGTAAAATAATATTTTTGGTATTTTTATGATAAATATTAAAAGTAAAGATTGCAAAATAAAAGGTAATAGAAATATCTTTTTGACGAAAGATTAATATGATGGAGAATAGACCCGGGGGCCATAGGTTTCACTAGTGGCTTCTCTCAAGATAGCATTAGTATTACGGTGGGTGAACAAATTACTGTCGAGCAATTGATAGAAAAGTGAATAATTATGAGAATATCTAGGCATGATCATGTATATAGGCATCACGTCTGAGGGAGTCCTGGATTAGGGGGTGTTCGGATAGCTGGACTATACCTTCAGCCGGACTCCTGGACTATGAAGATACAAGATTGAAGACTCCGTCCCGCGTCCGGAAGGGACTTTCCTTGGCGTGGAAGGCAAGCTTGGCGATACGGATATGAAGATCTCCTACCATTGTAACCGACTCTATGTAACCCTAACCCTATCCGGTGTCTATATAAACCAGAGGGTTTTAGTCCGTAGGACGACATACACATCAACAATCATACCATAGGCTAGCTTCTAGGGTTTAGCCTCCTCGATCTCGTGGTAGATCTACTCTTGTACTACCCATATCATCAATATTAATCAAGAAGGACGTAGGGTTTTACCTCCATCGAGAGGGCCCGAACTTGGGTAAAACTTCGTGTCCCTTGTCTCTTGTTACCATTCGGCCTAGACGCACAGTTCGGGACCCCCTACCCGAGATCCGTCGGTTTTGACACTGACATTGGTGCTTTCATTGAGAGTTCCTCTGTGTCGTCGCCATCAGGAAGGATGCATCGCCCCGTCTTTAAAGACAGCACCGTTGCTAAGGGAGCTTTGGCTGTCGGCCAAACCCTCCGGTTAGGTGGCTTTCTTATGACCGCCTGTTCGGCTTCTGCGTCGACGATGACCTCTCGAGCCATCAAAAACAATCTTCATGTCAACTCGGAACTCGTTGAGCAGTTAGATCCAATAGAGCTTTCCTCCATAAACGAGCTCTTGGATCGCTTCGCCGCCCTGGGAGTCGCTACGGATTACGACCAGATTGGGCCTAAAACCGATCTGAGAGAGATTAACTCTCCCCAAGTCACCCATCACGTTGCCGTGGTAGAGGGACAGTGCGGCGACCCTTCATCTATCTTAAGGACTCGCTACGTCTGGATCCCCGATCCCTCCAAGCCGGATACCTGCGGAGGGGAGGATATCACTCAAGACCTGAACTTAGAGTCAGGCGACGGGCTGGATTCATTAGACAACATTTAGGAATCCAAATTGTCGAGTTCAGAAATTCCTCGGCCTCTGAGCCTTAGATGGGGTGAGGCTTCGGATTTAATTCCACCCACCCACCCCAACATAAGCGATCTATCCAAAATCAGGCAAGAACCCGATGAAACAATACATCATTACTGGGCCAGATTCCTCCTGGTTAAGAACAGGCTAAGGGACTGCCGCGAGGAAGACGCAATCTCAATCTTCTACAATAATTGCACGGACAAGGGAATACTCAACGCCATAAGTCGCCGTGATATTACACGCTTCGCTAACTTGGCATCCATTGTACGAAAGTACTGTGCGATGGAAAGCGCCTGGAAAACCGAAATAAAATTTTGGGACAATCCGGCCCTGAATACAAACCCAGTCCGAAATAAAAGGGTGCATCATCACCAGTCACCCGGGTCAAGCACTAAAAAGCAAAAACCCTCTACAGGGCATGGAACCGTACTGGAAGGGTGGCTTAATGGACCCTGTAAAATTCACAGTACAGAGGACGCCACACCAACTCACAGCCTCAAAGCATGTTCGATACTCCGGCAGGTGGCCAAAATTGGCGAAAATCTCCTAATTCCGGAGGCCACAGAAAGCCACCCCAGAGACACCAATACGGTATTAACAGTCTTCGAGACTTCTGCATCAAATAATATGCGAAAAAGGACACTCCACAGCCTTGCCGAAGTCTACCAAGTACCAATAATAAACCCATGGAGTGACATGGCTATTACCTTTAACGCAAGTGATGAACCTAAATTCCGAACAGCCCGAGCACCAGCCGCATTGGTCCTCAGTCCAATAGTGGACGGCTTTCGTCTTACCAAGGTACTCATGGACGGCGGCAGCGGATTGAACCTCATTTACGAGGAGACTCTTCAAAAAATGGAAATAGACTGGAACCGCATTGAGCGAAGCAGCACAACCTTTAGAGGAATAATCCCCAGTCGGGAAGCGCGTTGTACAGGAAAAATCACACTAGATGTGGTGTTCGGCACGCCGGATAATTACAGGTCCGAAGAGGTCACGTTCCAGGTGGCTCCGTTCAGCAGCGGTTATCACGCTCTACTAGGGCGGGAAGCGTTTACAATCTTCCAAGCAATACCCCATTACGGGTACATGAAGCTCAAGATGTCCGGGCCTAACGGGATCATCACTCTCGCTAGTGATCCGGACATATCACTCCGCGCCGAAAACAAGACAGCCGCACTGGCCCTCGAGGCACTATCCGAAGCCCTAGCGGCTGAGGAGCTGACTACGCTGCGCTCTACGGTGAATAGGGACGATGTGGTACTCGACAAAAGATCCAAGTCCACCTCCTTTAAACCGGCGGACAAAATAGTCAAATTCCAAGTCCATCCAACGGACCCCAACAAAAAAGCTTCCATCGGGGCACAGTTAAACCCTGATGTCGATGCCGCATTGCGAGAGTTCCTATGAGAGAACTGGGACATTTTCGCCTGGCACCCTTTAGACATGCCAGGAATCCCACGCAGGCTGGCCGAGCACAGCTTAAATATCCAAACAGGATTCAAACCTGTCAAACAGGCTCTTCGGTGTTTTTCCGAACCTAAGAGACAGGCCATGGGAGAGGAGCTAGCAAAGCTATTGGAGGCCGGATTCATCAGAGATATAAAACATCCGGACTGGCTAGCAAACCTGGTGATGGTACCAAAGAAGGACAAATCCTGGCGCCTGTGTGTTGATTTCAAAGACCTTAACAAGGCTTGCCCAAAGGATCCCTTCCCCCTCCCCCGCATCGACCAAATTATTGACGCTACCGCAGGACACGATTCGTTGTGTTTCCTCGATGCATATTCTGGCTACCATCAAATCAAGATGGAAGAACTAGAACAAGCCGCAACGGCATTTATCACACCATACGAGCCATTCTGGTTCAACATGATGCCCTTCGGGCTCAAAAATGCCGGCGCAACATATCAGCGCATGATTCAGACATGCCTGGCAAGCCAGATCGGCAAAACAGTGGAGGCATATGTAGATGATGTGGTCGTCAAAAAAAGACATGTTGAATCTCTAGTAGACGACTTGAGGCTCACATTTGATAACCTCCGAACATACGACATCAAGCTCAACCCGGAAAAATGCGTTTTCGGCGTTCCAGCCGGAAAGCTCTTGGGCTTCATTGTATCCGGTAGACGAATTGAAGCAAATCCAGCCAAGATCCGAGCTCTGTCGCAACTGGATATCCCGAAGGACCTCAAACAAATACAAAAGTTAACCGGATGCGTGGCAGCTCTAAGCCACTTTATCTCCCGCTTGGGAGAGAAGGCCCTACCCCTTTACCGCCTCCTTTGGCGCACCGAACACTTCAAATGGACGGACGCAGCCATGGTCGGACTCGACGAAATAAAAGCCATACTGGCAACAAACCCAGTCCTGGCCGCGCCAAACATTGGCGAACCAATGCTATTATACATTGCAGCAACACATCAGGTTGTAAGCGCAGTGCTCGTCGTCGAACGAGAAGCGAACGGACACAAATTCCCCCTTCAAAAGCCAGTCTATTATGTGTCCACTATCCTCACTCCCTGCAAATCACGGTACCCGCATTATCAAAAGATTGCATACGCGTTATTCATGGCATCCCGGAAGCTATGACACTACTTTCAAGAGTGTTCAATAACAGTAGCCTCGGAAGTACCACTTAACGATATTATAAACAACCGTGACGCAACGGGCCGGATTGCGAAATGGGCCATCGAGCTCCTCCCGTTCGACATAACTTATAAGCCACGATGAGCCATCAAGTCACAAGTCTTGGCCGACTTCGTCACAGAATGGACGGAGGCCGAACTCCCTAAAGAGTACGACACATATTCAAATTGGATCATGCATTTCGGCGGCTCCAAGATGTTGGCCGAACTGGGGGCTGGCATTGTTTTGATGTCCCCCACAGGAGACACAGTTCAATACGTACTACAGATTATGTACACGGACTCCAACAATGCAGCCGAATATGAGGCCCTTTTACATGGTCTCCGGATGGCAGTATCCATGGGCATCCAACGCCTAGAGGTGCACGGGGACTCGAACCTCGCAATATCCCAAATAAATGGAGACTTCGATGCCAAGGATCCAAAAATGGCAGCTTACCGCAACGCCGTCCTAAAAATGCCAGCTCGGTTAGAGGGGCTTGAATTTCACCATATAGCCCGGGAAAATAATCAGGCAGCAGATGTCCTGGCACGCATCGGTGCAAAACGCGATGTAGTCCCCCCCCCCCAACATCTTCTTGGAAAGGCTGTTCAAGCCATCCGTAGCATGGGAAGGGGAGCCGAACAATAACAGCCCGGACCCAACCGCACTGCCCAACACCGACCATTATGACACAATCGAAGGCTCTGCCAATGAAATAACACCTTCAGCCCACGTAATAATGGTCGTCATCGCCCCGTGGACAAAACCATTCCTCGCCTACCTTACTAGGCAGGAACTCCCCGAGGACCAAAATGAGGCACGCTGCATAGTGCGACGATCCAAAGCCTACAGAGTCCACGAGGGAGAGCTTTATAAGAAAATCACTACCGGAGTCCTTCAAAGGTGCATCTCCGAAGAGGAGGGGCGGAATCTCCTGGCTGAAATTCATGCGGGACTCGGCGGTCATCACGCTGCAGCCCGGTCCCTTGTAAGCAAGGCCTTCCGTACAGGCTTTTATTGGCCGACGGCCCGGGCAGACGCTCAGGACTTAGTCCAACGATGCACCGGTTGCCAGCTCTTTGCAAACCAAAGCCATATGCCACCCACCGCCCTCCAAACCATCCCCATTACTTGGCCCTTCGCAGTCTGGGGGCTTGACATGGTTGGACCCCTTAAAGGCGGAACCCACAAGCAAAAATACTTACTGGTCATGGTGGATAAGTTCACCAAATGGATAGAAGCCAAGCCTGTTAAGACGGCCGAATCCGGACCGGTGATAGACTTTATATCCGGGGTTGTACACCGTTGCGGCGTCCCCCACAGCATCATCACTGATAACGACACGAAGTTCACGGCCGACGAGGTAAAACTCTGGTGCAAAAACATGGGCATCAAGCTCGATTATGCTTCCGTCTATCACCCACAAACTAACGGCCAGGTCGAACATGAAAATTGTCTTATCATGAGCGGCATCAAACCCAGATTAGTGTGGTCCCTCAAGGAATCTAACACGCACTGGGTAGAGGAGCTCGACTCCGTACTCTGGGGGCTGCGGACCACGCCGAATCACACCACCGGATACACACCATTCTTTATGGTGTATGGCGCAGAGGCAGTTTTGCCTTGCGACATAATTCATGACTCACCTCGAGTGCGCATGTACGAAGAAAGAGAAGCCGAGCTTGATCGGCAGGACAGCTTGGACGCATTGGAGGAGGAGCGTGACATGGCAAAAGCCCGTTCCGCATTTTATCAACAGCAGGCTCGAAGATACCAAAGCAGAGAAGTACGGGCCAAAAATTACAATGTTGGTGAATTAGTTCTACGACTACCAGACTAGAAAAAGGACAAACTCAAGCCCAAGTGAGAAGGTCCCTTCATAATTGACCAAGTCCTGACTGGTGGAGCGTATCGACTGCGGGATGCATCAGATAACCGACTCGAGCCAAACCCATGGAACACAGCCCATCTCAGAAGATTCTATGCCTAGCGCCGGACTCTGTGTTCGTCTCCTTCCTCTGTCCATTTTTTTATATTTTCTGTCTTACATTTCCCTTCTTCTCTCTCTCTCTCTCTCTTATAGCCTCTAAAGGCTCATAAAGTGACGCGCTACCCGCGCTCATTAAACCTGGGGGCTTCTTTAAACAGAAGCTTATTCATACGGGCTTCATGCCCAACACATGTGTCACACTTCCGCATGTACCTTTTATTCACCATTATATGCATCGATATGACTTAAGTTTTGGCCAAGCTGGGTTGCCTGGCTCCTGTGCTTACCCCTACGTTCCCGATTGTTCGGCTAGGTGGTAAAGGGAGCACCTCTGCGATTGTTACTGCCGGGTCAGCCATACGTGTACCTCAGACTGGGTGAAGCCGAAAGCTAGTGTTCTTAAGGGAATATTCGGTCGGTGAACTAAAGATGATCTTCTTTTATTTTTATCTGTACGGCCCCAGATGTTTTTCCCGCGTTTCTTTTCGCAGCATGGACATGCACCTTAGGGCATGCCTCCCAGGGAAAGGAACCCCTAACGGAACAATTATCCCTGGAAGATGTTTCTTACTAACCATGTAATATAACATACCTAGTCGGGCACTTGTCTGTTCATGCCCTAATGACCCCTACGCCTGGTCTCCATGCATTCCCCGGTTCCTATATAACCGCATGGGAATTCGGACACACTCCGGACCATCAGGTCCCGAGGCTGAAGCGAAAAGGTCGGCCATGACAACTGATCTACAATCCGGCTAGAAGGCATTATAAATGTCAATTAAATTACATAGTCATTTTGACTGGTTGTATTCCTCTTCAATACCATCTAACAGGCTGTCTAATTTACAGTCCTACTAGGAATACTTTGCGTCCAACTCTACTTGGCTGTATACTAAGCTTACAGGGATCTCCTTCCCATCAGGCCCTACAGGACCGACCTCGGCCATGTGGTTGGGGTCAGCCTTTGCGTACCGCGTCTTCACCATGGCCCAGGCCTCCCTAGCGCCTTGACGGCAGGCTGATATCTTCCACAATCGGAAGCGTTGTCGTTCTCCCTTTAGCTTCTCCGCAAGCTCTCCAAGACCTTCGGGGATGGATACGGATGGCCACAGGGCCTGGGCGACGCCTCGCATCGCCTGCCGAACTCGATCGAGCAGTTGCGAGAGATCGGGAAGAAGGTCACCCGTAGAACCGGGCATCTCCTCTGCAGGACGACCTATTCGCACACCTACAGACATTGCTCTGTTAGTCGACTTCCCCGCCGAACTTTCTTTCGAAAGGTTCGCTCAAGCACTTACTAAATATGCCGCGCCGAAGCCGTAGATTCTCCTTCACGGAGTCTGACAGCTGGGCACGAACATCTTTCAGCTCGACGCCCAGCTTGGTGTTGGCATCCTGGAGATTGTTCTTCTCCCCCATCACCTTTAGCAGCACCCTCTCACCAGCCTTTAGCTGGCGTAGGAGGTGTTGCCTTTCCGGATTCAATCCGGCGCCATTTGCAATTTCATTTGTCAGATTCGCACCAAAGTCGTGCTTCGCAAAATACTTATCTTTCGAAGTGTATATTACCAGAGGGGGTCTCCTTAGGCTCCCCTGCCGCGGCTAGTGCGGCCTTCAGTTGGGCTTTGCACTCTTCCAGCTCCTTGGACAGTAGGGAATTCTTTTCTGTAAGAACCTGCATATCAAATGATCCTTAAATCAGTTATTCTAACTGTTTCAAGTCTCGGGGGCTACTGCTATATATATAATTACCAAAATTTTCTTACCCGTATGTCTTTTACATATTGCTCCGTGGCTCTGGCTAGACCATTTTGAGCGGCACGGAGGTGCACATCTCCCGAGTTGAAGGCATCTAACGCTCCTTGGGAGAAACAAGCGTTGCGAAGAATTGTCCGGCGATGCCTGTGGTTCATGGCACTCTCCACCTCAGAGTTGGTGGCAGACAACCCGTCCACATCCTCCGTCGGAGGAGCATCTGGCGCGCACCTCGCGTTCGCCTCCGCCTTCGGACCAGGCTTTGGAGCCTGGCTGGTGGAGGCGCGATTGGCAACCTCTCTGGGTATAGTCCGGCGAGGTCTCTTAGTCCTGAAGAGAGCACGAGTGTCAATGTGCCTCGAAGGTATAACACCTGGGATAAGGGGCGTGCCATACCTTTGCGATGACGCCTCGGTCCGGACTGCACTTCTTTTCGGCCCACGGGGCCCTACGGCCCCTCGTTGGCTTGTCGCCGCAGGTTCGGCCTTCCGCCTTAAAAACCTCCCCTGCAAAGTTCGGTTGCAATCAGGAAACTAAACACGAGTGGGCGGACACCTATTCGGGGTACTGGGACTTCGATCTCAAGTACCTGGGGCGTCAGGATTAGCCCTGGGTAATCGGCCGTAATGGCCACCAAGGCATCGTCCTCGCTCAATTGATGGAACACTCCATCAATCAGCTCCACAGATATGTCCGGATCCTCTTGAGAGGCCGGGTCGAGGGACCGTCCTGGGTCCTCGGGTTGTGGAGGAGGGCTGCTTATTTCCTTAACAGCCCGGTGCAGTTCCTGCGTTAAAGTCGCCAGACTGAATATTTAACAATGGGAATACAAAACGAATGGACAAGTAAATACGGTCTCTTACCCAGCTCGGGGGATTGTGCATGGAGAATCCACCCTGAGGGTTGACGTGGAGAAATTCCTCCTCTTCTCCCTTATACAAAGTGGACAAGATCTTTAGTAGAGCGGCAGCTGAGTCCGGCCCCTTACGACCGTAGCGGGTGGCGTCGTCCTCCCCGTTGAAGTCCCACATGGGGTGGCTTCTATACTGAAGCGGCGCACCCCCCGCATAATGCATTCGTCCATAACCCCGATCATGGTTAGTCCGGAATGGGCTAACAATCTTATTCGGCCCATCAGGTAAATGATGTCCCTGTCACTTTCCCTCTGAGGGCTCCGTGGGTGCCAGCTTAGGCGCTTCTTTAAGGGAGCACTGTTGAATTCGGGGAGGCCGATCTGGACAGGATCCGGCAGTGGGACGTCTTCTATATAGAACCATTTCGAGGGCCAGTCTTCGGACACCTTCTTTGGGGTTCCGGACAGATATCCGGTCCCGGCGATGCGCCACACTTCAGCTCCGCCCACTTGATACATTGACCCCTTCTTGGAACGGGGCACAAGGCAAAATAGCAACTTCCATAGTCCGAAATGAGCTTCAACACCCAAGAACAGCTCGCAGAGGGCTACAAAGCCTGCGATATGCAATATTGAGGCAGGCGTGAGATGATGTAGCTGGAGGCCGTAGAACTCCAGCAGCCCCCGGAGAAATGGGTGGATTGGAAATCCGATCCCCCTTATTAAGTAGGGGACAAGGCACACCCGCTCTCCTTTGGAGGGATTAGGGGCATTCTCTGCTTGCTCTCCGCCGTTGTAGACGGCAAGACCGGCTCGAACCGGGACCATATAGGCCGGGGGAGAAATCCCTTGGTCTGGAGCGTCACTAGCTCGCTATGCGGGGTGGAACATCTCTCCCAATATCCAGGCTTAGGGCTGGAAGGGCGAGGGGAGGAGTTGCGATGGCTGGCCATGGTGGAATGGACCTTTGTCGGATACGCTCTGATGAACACTCGCGGAGGGGAGAAGGTGTGCATTGGATCTAAATCCTCGTCCCCTTAAATAGGGAAGCTCATTTACGCGGCTAGGGGTGTGAATGTAAAAACACTCAGACTTTTCATATTCGTTTGACAGGTGGGAAGCGGCCATTATTGGGCATAGAAGCCAATGAGCGCAACATCTACAAGAAACCGGACTTTATTCAAACAGGTACACGGAATTTGGAGGAGAACCCGCCTTGCAATGCCGAAGACAATTTGCACGCCGGACTCATCGTCATTGAAGCCTGGTTCGGGGGCTACTGAGGGAGTCCTGGATTAGGGGGTGTTCGGATAGCCGAACTATACCTTCAGCCGGACTCCTGGACTATGAAGATACAAGATTGAAGACTCCGTCCCGCGTCCGGAAGGGACTTTCCTTGGCATGGAAGGCAAGCTTGGTGATACGAATATGAAGATCTCCTACCATTGTAACCGACTCTATGTAACCCTAACCCTATCCGGTGTCTATATAAACCGGAGGGTTTTAGTCCGTAGGACGACATACACATCAACAATCATACCATAGGCTAGCTTCTAGGGTTTAGCCTCCTCGATCTCGTGGTAGATCTACTCTTGTACTACCCATATCATCAATATTAATCAAGCAGGATGTAGGGTTTTACCTCCATCGAGAGGGCCCGAACCTGGGTAAAACTTCGTGTCCCTTGTCTCCTGTTACCATCCGGCCTAGACGCACAGTTCGGGACCCCCTACCCGAGATCCACCGGTTTTGACACCGACAACGTCCGTGACAAGTAGACCGACTCCTGCCTGCATCTACTACTATTACTCCACACATCGACCGCTATCCAGCATGCATCTAGAGTATAAAGTTCATAAGAACAGAGTAACGCGTTAGGTAAGACGACATGATCTAGAGGGATAAACTCAAGAAATATGATATAAACCCCATCTTTTTATCCTCAATGGCAACAATACAATACGTGTCGTTTCCCTTTCTGTCACTGGGATCGAGCACCGCAAGATTGAACCCAAAGCTAAGCACTTCTCCCATTGCAAGAATGATCAATCTAGTAGGCCAAACCAAACTAATAATTCGAAGAGACATGCAAAGATAACCAATCATACATAAAAGATTTCAGAGAAGAATCGAATATTGTTCATAGATAGACTTGATCATAAACCCACAATTCATCGGATCTCGACAAACACACCGCAAAGAGTTACATCGAATAGATCTACAAGAAGACCGAGGAGAACTTTGTATTGAGATTCAAAGAGAGAGAAGAAGCCATCTAGATAATAACTATGGACCCGAAGGTCTGAAGTAAACTACTCACACATCATCGGAGGGGCCATGGAGTTGATGCTGAGGCCCTCCGTAATCGATGCCCCCTCCGGCGGAGCTTCGAAAAAGGCCCCAAGATGGGATCTCTTGGGTACAGAAGGTTGCGGTGGCGGAAATAGGGTTTCATGGTGCTCCTCGATGTTTTCAGGGTATATGAGTATATATAAGAGGAAGAAGTAGATCAGTTGAGCCACGAGGGGCCCACGAGGGGGGAGGGCATGCCTAGGCGGTAGGCGCGCCCCCTGCCTCGTGGACTCCTTGTTCGTTTCTTGACATCCACTCCAAGTCCTCTGGATCACGTTTGTTCCAAAAATCACGTTCTCGAAGGTTTCATTCCATTTGGATTCCGTTTGATATTCCTTTTCTGCGAAAACTGAAATAGGCAAAAAAAACAGCAATTTGCACTGGGCCTTGGGTTAATAGGTTAGTCCCAAAAATAATATAAAAGTGTAAAATGGAGCCCATTAACATCCAAAACAGATAATATAATAGCATGGAACAATAAAAAATTATCGATACGTTGGAGGCATATTACACGACACCCGTTGACGACGTGCCAGAGTGTTCCAACAGCAAGAGATCGAAGGTTGCAGCACCCCAAGTGAAGAAGGTCCCGACAGGGTTGGCTGGTGTTGATGGTACTTTCACCATCAGCGCCACCCTTGATGACAAATAGGAAAGTGCGCTGATTGCCTTCCTGTGGGCGAATATCGATGTGTTTGCCTGGCAACCATCTGATATCCCCGGTGTTCCCAGGGAGGTAATCAAGCACCACCTTGCTGCCTACCCACATGCCCGACCCGTCAAGCAAAAAGTTAGGAAGCAAGCCTTGGAGCGGCAGGAGTTCATTACTGAGGAAATTAAGAAGTTAGAGGCGGTTGGATTGGTCAGAGGAGTACTGCACCATACATGGTTGGCAAACCCAGTGGTAGTTCGGAGGGCGAATGGGAAATGGAAGCTTTGCATTGATTTCACAGATCTCAATAAGGCTTGCCCGAAGGACCCATTCCCCTTGCCGCACATCGATCAGATTGTGGATTCTACTTCAGGGTGCGCTTTGCTCTCCTTTTTGGATGCATACTCTGGATATCACCAGATCTTCATGTCCAAAGAAGATGAGGAGAAAACATCATTCATCACACCATGTGGTACATACTATTTTGTCCGCCTGCCTTTCAGATTGAGGAGTGTTGGGTCTACTTTTGCAAGATAGTCCAGATTGGTTTTGAGCCACAACTACACTGAAACATAGAAGCCTATAAGGATGACATTGTGGTCAAGACCAAGGATAAGGCTACCCTTATCCAGGATTTGGAGGAGACATTTGCTAATTTGCGTAAGATCAACCTGAAGCTTAACCCGGAGAAGTGTGTATTTGGTGTTCCCTCCGGCAAGCTACTTGGATTCTTTGTGTCCCACCGGGGGATTGAAGCCAACCCCGACAAGATCAAGGCCATTGAGCAGATCCAGGTGCCAAGGACAGTTAAGGATGTGAGGCGCTTGACGGGGTGCGTTGCTGCGCTAAGCAGATTCATTTCCAAGTCTGCCGTGCGTGCCCTATCGTTCTTCAAAATTTTGAAGAAGGCAGGGCCTATGAAGTGGACCCCGAAAGCAGATACAGCCTTGCAAGAGTTGAAGGCTTACCTGTCATCTGTGCCTACCTTGGTTGCACCCAAATCACAAGAGCCTTTACTGCTTTACTTGGCAGCAACCAACCAAGTGGTCAGTGCAGCCTTGGTAGCACAGTGAGAAGTGGATGAAGCAGAGAGCGGCCAAGTCATGGCAGAGTCAGAAGAGGATCAGAACAGCAGTAAGCACGGCAACGAGAGCAGCCCCAAGGATGCGGCAAGGAAGAAAGTGGTGCAGCGCCTAGTTTACTTCGTCAGCTCCTTGTTACAAGGAGCTAGGTCGAGGTACTCTGGTGTGCAGAAGTTGATCTTTAGCCTCATCATGGCCTCAAGGAAACTGCACCACTACTTCCAAGCCCATGAGATCATGGTTGTTACTCGTTTTCCGTTACAGAGGATACTCCGAAACCCTGAGGCCACCGGCAGAATAGTGGAGTGGGCTTTGGAGTTATCCAGTTTTGGTTTGAAGTTTGAGATTGAAAGGATCGATATGGTTGACTAGAGGGGGGGTGAATAGGCAACTACCAATTTTTAGCTTTTCTTTACCAAATTAAACTTTGCATCAAAGTAGGTTGTCTAGATGTGCAACTAGGTGAGCAACCTATATGATGCAATAACAACAAGCATACAAGCAAGCAAGGGTAGAAACAATAAAGAGCTTGCACAAGTAAAGGTAAGAGATAACCAAGAGTGGATCCGGTGGAGACGAGGATGTGTTACCGAAGTTCCTTCCTTTTGAGGGGAAGTACGTCTCCGTTGGAGCGGTGTGGAGGCACAATGCTCCCCAAGAAGCCACTAGGGCCACCGTATTCTCCTCACGCCCTCACACAATGCGAGATGCCGTGATTCCACTATTGGTGCCCTTGAAGGCAGCGACCGAACCTTTACAAACAAGGTTGGGGCAATCTCCACAACTTAATCGGAGGCTCCCAACAAGACCACGAAGCTTCACCACAATGGAATATGGCTCCGAGGTGACCTCAACCGTCTAGGGTGCTCAAACACCCAAGAGTAACAAGATCTGCTAGGGATGAGTGGGGGAATCGAAAATCCCTTGGTGGAAGTGTAGATCGGAGCCTTCTCAACCACTCCCGAGCAAATCAACAAATTTGATTGGCTAGAGAGATAGATCGGGCGGAAATGAAGCTTGGAGTATTTAATGGAGCCTGAGCAATAAATGGAGCTTGTGGGAGGAAGAAGTAGGTGAGAAGGAAGAAGGGGACTCCCTTTTATAGTGGGGGCAACAATCCCGTTGCCCCCCACCAACCAGCCCCGCACAGGGCGGTACTACCGCTGAGGGGGGCGGTACTACCGCCAGGACAGTGGTACTGCCGCGCTGAGGAGACTAGTAGGGAACAGATCCAACTGCGGTACTACCGCAGTGGTAGGGCGGTACTACCGCTCCAAGAACGGTACTACCGCCACTACAACCGTGACTAGTGCCGCAAAACCCGACACGAGAAAAGACCTCTCGAATCGAGGCGGTAGGAGCCAGACTGCCCAACGGTACTACGGCAGTGGGGTCAAGGGCGGTAGTACTGCTGTGGAGCGGTACTGCCGCTTGTGACCCTTCGGCCGTAGTACCGCGGGCAGTGCGGTACTACCGTTGGAGTGAGAGAGAGAGGGAGAAGGGATCTCTCAAAGAAACTAAGGACCAGGCGGAGGTGCCAGGCCCCCAGCGGTACTACTGCTGTGGAGCCACGGCGGTACTGCCGCTTGTGGATTCTCAGCGGTACTACCGCTGGGTGCGTGGTACTGCCGCTTAGACCCAGACAGAACAAGGAAGAGAGGAGAGATCTCTTCAATGAACAGGAAAAGCTCGGAGGGTGAGAAGCTGATGTGTACGTGATGATTCCACCCATGCAAAACCCCAGCGGACCCCCTCTTGATAGTACGGTGCCCTCTACGCAACTAGTCCACCGAGAATGAAATGAAAGAGCTACACCGTCTTGAAATACACTCCGAGGGGAAGAAAGCGTCTCGTGCCAGGGGAGAATCTGTGCATAATTCAAAGCACAAGATTAGTTCGCAAACATGTTGTCATCAATCACCAAAACTACCTTGAGAGAGATATGCCGTAACAGAGATCACTTCAACCATTCAAAGCAGGGCATTGGCAGAGTTTATTGCGGAATGGACGCCAACCCCTGATGAGGAAGCAACAGAAATAGCTCTCCCCGGCAAGGAATCACCCCAAGAATGGATTATGTAATTTGATGGTGCTTTTTCCCTACAAGGTGCGGGAGCTGGCGTGCTTCTTGTTGCCCCCTCCGGGGAGCACCTGAAGTACGTCATTCAAAGCACTTTGTACGGGAAGAAGCCACCAATAATACAGCTGAGTATGAAGGGCTCCTTGCCTGGCTCAGGATTGCAGCAGAATTGGGAATCAATAAGCTGATCATTCGAGGAGATTCACAATTAGCGGTCAGACAAGTCAACAAGGATTACCAAAGCCCATTGATGGAAGCATACGTTGAGGAAGTAAGGAGGTTAGAGGAGCGCTTTGATGGGTTGCAAACAGAGCACGTACCCCGTGCGGAAAACAACATAGCTGATCACCAGTCAAAGTGTGCTGCGCAGAAGCTTTCTGTGGTTCCAGGAAGTTTTGTTCTCCGCCTCTTTCAACCCTTCGTATCATCAACCTCAATGGACCGGTAAAGGAGGAAGTGGGACTACAGTAAGCCTCTCCCGATTGAGCCATCCGCTCCCGGCATAGCCCCTGCCAGAAACAACTCCTCACAGCCTGCCGGACCACCCCCTCCAGCCGGGCCTATGGACCCAACGAACAAGGCCGGTGCTCCCGCAGCCGGGGAGGTGCCGCTAGTCCTCGTTGCCGAGCCACAGGCTCCAACTTGGGCAAGGCACATCATCCGCTTCCTCCAAATCAGAGAACTCCCCGGCGACCCAGATGAAGCTGAGAAAGTAGCCTGGAGGGCCAGTATGTATCAGTTTGTCGATGACACTCTCTACAGAAGAAGGCCCAACGGTGTGAAATTGAAGTGTGTCTGCCGGGAGGACGGAAAGGAACTGCTGGCTGAGATTCACAAAGGAATGTGCGGATCACACATTGGATCAAGGGCATTAGTTGGGAAAGCATTCTCGCAAGGCTTATATTGGCCCACAGCCCTCCAAGATGCAGTTGAGCTCATCACGACATGTGAAGCCTGTCAGTTCCATTCCAAGAAAACACACCTGCCTGCCTAAGAACTTTAGACAATCCCTTTGTCATGGCCATTTTCGGACTGGGGGCTCGATATCCTCGGCCCCTTCCCCGAGCAATCGGGGGCTTTGAATTCTTGTTTGTTGCCATCGACAAGTTTACAAAGTGGCCGGAAGTGACTGCCGTGAAGAAGGTGACTGCTCAGTCAGCTATCAAGTTCTTGAAAGAATTGGTGTGTCGTTTCGGAGTTCCGACAAGGATCATCATTGACAACGGCACCCAATTCACGAGCCACGCCTTCATGCAATATGTTCAAACCCTCAGATGCAAGATCTCATTTGCCTCTATGGCACATCCCCGGAGCAATGCACAAGCTGAGAAGGCGAACACTGAAGTGCTTCATGGACTCACGACAAGGACTTTCGATATGCTACAGAAGCACGACAGACGCTGGATCGAGGAGCTGCCGGTAGTTCTCTGGTTCCTCAGAACGACACCTAATCGAGCTACCGGGCAGACTCCCTTCTCCCTGGTCTACGGGGCAGAAGCAGTTATCCCCACAAAACTCATTTACGGGTCTCCTCGGGTACTTCCCTACAATGAAGTAGCGCAATATCAGCACCGGCGTGACGACGTTGTGCTACTCGAGGAGAACCATCTCCGGGCTGCTACGCGTGCTGCACGCTATCAGCAAGCCCTGCGTCGCTATCACAGCCGCAGGGTTCGTGCCCGGTGTTTTGACAAAGGTGACCTTGTCCTTAGGCGCGTTCAGTCCGTGAAGGGTACACACAAGTTATCACCGAAGTGGGAAGGCCCTTACCGAGTAGTACGAGTCTCCAGACCCGACACAGTCCGTCTAGAGACCGAAGATGGCATGCTGTTCCAAAACTCATGGAACATTGAGCATCTCCGTAAGTTCTACCCGTAAGGCGCAGAGGCTGCCGGGCCCTGCCCGGCAGCCACCCATTGTACATGGCATTGCCGAAGTTGCATGTAACCCCTTGTACAGGCCGGGGCGATGACCACGTGCAAGAGAAAATAAATAAGCGCTATAGGGGCCCCAACTAAGATTGCATGCATGCACAAGCACACCCAGATCATTCCATAAGCATTTCATGAGCATTTGCATATGCATATAGATAGGATTGCATCCTGCTTTCATTCTCAACTGCATGAAGTTAGAGGTTCTTGTTGTGAACCTGACTTCGACAAAGGACTTGGAGATTGCACGGCACGGCGATCCCCGGCAAGCCAAACAGATGAGTTCACCTCTTGTCCATCAGTATTCTGTAAAGCTACAACTTTGCATGAGAAAACCTCGCCGCCCTCTTTGAAACTTAGGTGCTCCCATCCAGGACTCGAACGTTGCTTCGGTCAGGGTGGTCGCAGTGGCCTTTGGGAAAAAAGGAGTTGGCGGGGGGCTGGCCCCTCTGTCTGTTCCCCGGCAGACGAAGTTCTCCGGCAGACAAAGAGGGTGCCGGCAGGATATCTTGTCGGGAAAAACTCGTTTATTCTATTAAAGAGGCACTTTGCCTCTGCATGGACATACACATGCACAAGTTCCCGACGAGATACATCTTTTTCATTCATATCCAGTTGCAAGTACAAGCATTACAGAATACAAAGATGGACTCGAGAGATTACATTATTTGAATTAAAATTTGGCGATTGTCGGCAGATTTGAGATTAAAAAGATAAAAACCCTATAACCCCACTTTTCCTTTCTCTGCTCCTTTTCCCAGGATGCTTAGACCCGAGGGAAAGGAGAATAAAAGAAGAGATTGAGGGAGGGCAACGACGAAGGGACCAGTGGAGCAGTTATCTGCCACGGTCTGCGGGTGACGCACACCCAGGAGCTGCGCAAGGTGACGAGCAAGGCCTGTCACCCCTCCTCGGATGGAAAGAGGAGAGGAGGAAAAGGGGGAAGGGAGAGACGGTAGCGGCATCACCCACAACGGGTATACGCCGCTACCATCGCTCCAGCCGAACGGAAGGTGTGCCTCTCATCGACAATGACCCCAAGTCCTCCGGGAGGGGCAATGCTGGGATTACCAGTGATCTCCATCTCTGCTTCCGGGCCAAGCTTCAAAGAAACCAAGAGGTTCACCACACCTAGGACCAAGCACACTCCTTGAGCGTCAGCACCAGCATGAGGCAGCAATTGCTCCGAGCAGAAGCCCGGGGGCTAGCCCCGGGCCTTTCCCTTCAGCATTACCAAAAGAAGCAGAAAACCAGGAGAAGAGGAGGAAGAATGCAGGGATGAGTGACTCCGCCCTCCTCCGCTCCTCCCCTTTTATAGGCCGGGCGGGGAAGGGCGGCTGCTCCGTCAACAGGCAACCACCGCCCTCCCCCGCCAATTCAAGGCAGGTGGGCCCTCTCCAAGATGCTCTTCCGCACTACACGCCTCCCTTACCTACCCCGTGCTATGCATGCGGCATACGTGGCTAAGGATAAGAGCACGATGTGGGAAGAGTAATTTGGCGGTTTCTACCCCGTGCGTTAAAGTCATTCACGGGCCATCACTGTCGTGGCCCCACCACTATTGGCTTTACACCACGCGCGGGGGAATCAGAAACCGCCCCAAGATCAAGAATAATGAAGCAGCAATGGAAAACTTCAAAGGGGCCAACCCCTTCAGCATCCCTACCTATGCACTTATTAGGCCCTACCCCGCCGATGCTCCGCAACGTGATCGGGGCAGGCCCAGGGGCTTCTGTCGGTGCAACATACCTCGGGTAAGTTGCCCAACTATGCACATGCACAAGATCAAGATTGAAGCACCAGCTTGAACCAGAGGTCGAAAATCCAAGAGACTTGAAGAACCAACATGTAGCTCAGAGAGATCAGGATCGAGCCAAGGGAACAAGATATCGGCAAGAGAAGGGCCTCCCTCGCCGGGCAGGCGAGCCCAGCAAGGGGCCAGGCCACCACCTGAAGCAAACAACCAAGACTCCCCGGCAGTGCCTGCCGGGGCTTGCGGGGCCTGAACCACCCCACCAACCGTGTGAATATGGCCCACGTCGTCAATCAGTGCGGTGTCAAGCCGCAAGGTGATTAAGTGGCAGCATATGCCACATGGCAGCCATCTCCTACAGAAGAAACCCACAAGTGACACCCGTCCAGCAAGGTGTCAAGAGAATAGATGCGGAATTGGCGAGATAAGCCCGGCAGGCCTTGACGGGCAGCTAGTGATGTGACACAGAGCGGTGCATTTAATGCGCCTTGCCAGCCCGCGGAGTTAGGTATGATGGCACTATTTGCTATCATATCAGTGGGTAATGACTGTTTTGCCACTTTGGTAACCCCTTAATCTATAAAAGGAGGCCCATGGCAATCATAGGAGGGGGTTAGAGGGTTGGAAACTTGACAAACCCAAGCCACCATATACTTGTGGTCATCGTAGCCCCGAGGCAGGCCTTGCCGGGCAAGTGTACCACACGCCACCACATTCATTTCCAACATCAATCCACTAAAGCAGGAGTAGGGTCTTACGCCTCGCGGTGGCCTGAACCTGGGTAAATTGCTTGTGTGCTCTCTGTCGTGCTGCCACGCGCTGGTTTGCTCTTTGTGCAACGCGACGTCCCCCGCCGAACCAGCAAGGGGTCGCCCGGTCCCATAGGTGGCCGCGGATACCCCGCGACAAGACGCCTCCAGCTTATGGCTACTCATTGGTAACCTTTTTTAACTTGGCATCCACCAAATTAGAGGATGCGGTACTTGATGCAGACACTCACATTGGTCGCGTAGCACGGCAAAGTGAGGTGTCAAATAACAGGCCTACAATATACTTACTAGATTGTGAAGGTTCACAGGCTAGTCAACATTCACATTAAACTAAGCTTCAGAAGATACGGTATGCATACTAACATTCAAAAGAACAAAAGTTCAACATGTTTATGCATCTCAATGATTCACCATACTATAACCAATACAAAGTTGTGAGAAGGTGTGGAAATAAAGAAAATCGATCGATGCTTCTCTGAGCAAAGGGCCTCCCTGTGCATGCATTAATTTCCTGGGCATGCTTGTTTCTTCTCAATATTGCGAGCACTTTGAGCATGTTGGCAAATCCACTGCTAGCTGGCTGCCTCATCTTGCAATTGATGTCGACACATTTGCAGAAAACACATGAGGCAATAGAGATGACTCAACATCAGTCAATATTGTGCAGTTCCCCTGAAATCATCTTCATTGTCCTGAATCTGAAAAGATAGGAAAACAATAGCTATACTTAATTGGTGTTGCAAAATAGTAGCACATATCAATAGCTCGGCATGACAAAACACGATCAACTGGATGAAGGGGATACTGGCCTGCCTGAGGAAGATTATATATAATTTCATAAGTCCTTAGTTGATTTCCACCTCCGGTTGCACTACTTGTTTTCTCCTCCACACATGACAGGATCGTTCCACACTGCAATCAGCAAGTCAACGTACGAATAAGCTTATTTCATCTTGCAGTGGTCATTGTAACTTGTTACGAATGTAGGAATACCTAGAGCACCATGAGGTTAGCTGACAATAGGTAGATGCAGCCATATAATTTTGTGTGGTGCTACCAAAATTGAGGTTTGTGCCCTTCCCGTTATGAGAATTCTTCTTGAAGTTGGTAGAATGTGTCAGCTTGTTCTTTGCATAAAACTTGCCTTTCCCCTGAGATTTGTTCTTGTTGTTTTGGGGCTTGTTGGGATAGAAGTTTTTCTCGTGTACCACGTGAGCACTAGAAGCTCCCTTAGTGACCCGAGCACGTGTGTCTTTTTCTCTCGCCTTCTCTTCAAAATCAAGAGTGATAATGAGATCTGAAATGGAAAACTCATGTCTCTTGTTTTTCAGAGAAGTAGCAAAATTGTTCCACGAAGGTGGAAGCTTGGCAATGATGGTTCCAGGAACAAATTTGTCCGGCAACACACACTTAAAGTACTCAAGTTCCTTAGCGAGTGACTGTATCTCATGAGTCTGTTGAACAACAAAGTGATCATCAGTCATCTTGTAGTCACATAATTGCTCCATGACGTACAACTCGTTGCCAGTGCCCGAGGCCCCAAACATGGCCTCGAGCGCAGCCCACATGTCTTTGCTGCTATGAAACGACATATATGAATCCATAATGGAATCGTTAAGAACACTCAGCAGGGCGGCTTTGAAGAGGGTATCCATGTTCTCAAAAGCTTCATGTTGTGTAGGATTAGGATCGCCCTCAGGCTTACGCTTAGTGGCGTCATAGTAGTACATGATCTGAAACCAATATACTGCTCTTGTGCGCCACCTTTTATATTGCACCCCCTTAAAGGTAGGCGGCTTCAAAAGCACAGCAAAACCACTCAAAGTAAATTGCTTATAATCAGGTTTTTGGATTGGATTATTGAATATATGAGCAATTTACTATGAGATTTAATCTGAATCAACAATAAATAGATCATGACGACAATTGCAAAGATCAAAGTAATGATGCAGACTAAACCAGGAGGACAGAATCACATATTGTACAGCGGGAGCAGAATCGTTGTGGTTGATGTTGTCATTGATGAAGAGGTTACCGAGGTTGGGGAAGAAGGCTGTCGTTGAGGAAGTCGTCGCTGGCAGCAGTCGCAGGAGTGTGCTCCCCAAAAACCTGATCGCCCCTCTCCCGTACAGGATCACGAAAGGCGGGCTTCGGAGGACTGTTGTCCCTTCTCGTGGTGCACACCGGAAGGAGGGATGGAGAAGAATTGTGTGGCGGTGCTATGATCTGGAATGGTGCGAAACCATATGATACAACGGTGGCTAGGGTAGAGCCTGTCAGGTTGGTCATGCGAGTAAGACCAAGTATAATAGTAGGCCTTTAGCCCAAACCCCACGTCCAAGTCAATAATAGCCCCACTATCCAAAAGAATCAGAAATGGATGAGTAATTAAGGCGTCCATTAATTATTAATTAATCACTTAATAAATTTTTCGACCAACAAAAATATAGACCACGTGCATAGCTTTTCTCCTTGGACAGACTCATTCCCGAAGATCGCGCGTGTAGGTTTCCTATTATCATGCTCATGCAAAAGCTAGAATATATCACATTATAAAGTGGTGCAACTCACACTCACCTAGCAGTATGGGACTAAACTTTAGTCCCACTCACACCACACTTAGAGCATGGTTAATAGTATAGCCAACATCCGGCTATATGAAGTTCACACATCATCTAGAGCAACCTAATAGCCTGCTAGTACAATAGTTAGTCCCTTTAGTATAATACTATATCATTAATACATGGGGCCTGTTTGGTTTACAGCCTAAGGTTGCCACGCATAACCTTAGTCGTGCCACAACATCTTAGGTGTTTGGTTCATTGCCACACTTGTGGCTTGCCACACTTTTGTAGCAACATGGTCCACATGTCATAGGCTCAATATTTTGCCAAATCTTGCCACTTGTGGTGATCATTTTGTTAGCCACACCTTTTGTGGCAGCCACACTTTTCCTAAACTTAGTTGTGGCAAAGTTAGTCACGAACCAAACAGGCCCATGGCCCCACCTTTTGTCTCACAAAGTATGTTGGAGCTCGTGCTACAACCGGCTACAAGTTTACAGCCCACTTCTCTTCTCTCTCCTCTTCTGAAACCAATATACCGCTCTTGTGCGCCACCTTTTATATTGCACCCCCTTAAAGGTAGGCGGCTTCAAAAGCGCAGCAAAACCACTCGAAGTAAATTGCCTATAATCAGGTTTTTGGATTGGATTATTGAATATATGAGGAATTTACTATGAGATTTGATCCGAATCAACAATAAATAGATCATGACGACAATTGCAAAGATCAAAGTAATGATGTCGACTAAACCAGGAGGACAGAATCACATACTGTACAGCAAGAGCAGAACCGCTGTGGTTGATGTTGTCACTCATGTCGTTGATGAAGAGGTTACCGAGGTCGGGGAAGAAGGCTGTCATTGAGGAAGTCGTCGCTGGCAGCAGTCGCAGGAATGTGCTCCCCAAAAACCAGATCGCCCCTCGCCCATACAGGATCACGAAAGGCAGGGTTCGGAGGACTGTTGTCCCTTCTCGCGGTGCACACTGGAAGCAGGGATGGAGAAGAATTGCGTGGTGGCGCTATGATCTGGAATGGTGTGAAACCATATGATACAGCGGCGGCTAGGGTAGAGCCTGTCAGGTCGGTCGTGCGAGTAAGACCAAGTATAATAGTAGGCCTTTAGCCCAAACCCCACGTCCAAGTCAATAATATCCCCACTATCCAAAAGAATCAGAAACGGATGAGTAATTAAGGCGTTCGTTAATTATTAATTAATGACTTAATAAATTTTTCGACCAACAAAAATCTAGACCATGTGCATAGCTTTTGTCCTTGGACAAACTCATTCCCGAAGAGCGCGCGTGTAGGTTTCCTATTATCATGCTCATGCAAATTCTATAATAGATCACATTATAAAGCGGTGCAACTCACACTGACCTAGAAGTATGGGACTAAACTTTAGTCCCATTCACACCACACTTAGAGCATGGTTAATAGTATAGCCAACATCCGGCTATATGAAGTTGACACATCATCTAGAGCAACCTAATAGCCTGCTAGTACAATAGTTAGTCCCTTTAGTATAATACTATAACATTAATACATGGGGCTTGTTTGGTTTACAGCCTAAGGTTGCCACGCCTAACCTTAGTCGTGCCACAACATCTTAGGTGTTTGGTTCATTGCCACACTTGTGGCTTGCCACACTTTTGTAGCAACATGGTCCACATGTCATAGGCTCAATCTTTTGCCAAATCTTGCCACTTGTGGTGGTCATTTTCTTAGCCACACTTTTTGTGGCAGCCACACTTTGCCTAAGCTTAGTTGTGGCAAAGTTAGTCACGAATCAAACAGGCCCATGGCCCCACCTTTTGTCTCACAAAGTATGTTGGAGCTTGTGCTACAACCGGCTACAAGTTTACTGCCCGCTTCTCTTCTCTCTCCTTCAACTAAGCACAAATACTATATTTAAATCCTTATAGCCTGCTTATGTCACCTAATTGTAGTACTTGATCTAAAGTTACTCTCCACTGTGTAGTCTGAAATGCTGGGCATGCAGCGGGCGGTGCCCTCGGTCGGCGCGCCACTTCAACGGCGGAAGCAGTGAGAGTTCGCGTCGCCCTGACTTGCCATCAATGTGGAGCGGCAGGTTCAGCTGGCATCGGGTGGGAAGCGCACGCAGGAGGGGGAGTGGGTTTTGGTGGGCCAAGAAGGTGAGAAGCCAACTTGGGATCGGCCCGGACGAGGAAATATCATGTTCTCCCATACTCACTAGTTTCATGCATATGACAATAGTCTATGTTACTATGTTCATAGTGCAAAGTAACATAGTAGTAATGTTATAGATGGCTTCATTTATTAGCTTGTAGACTCATCTTGTCTTGGGAAACGCTATGTTACAGTAACATATTATGTTACCACTTCTCATTAAGTACTTGCCACATAAGCAAAATTTTCTTGGAGTGCACTGAGTTACTCCCACTATGTAGAGGGCGTAGTAACCAAGCTTCTCATCGTTCTGCGAGTTGACAGGACACATCAAAGTAGTAGTTTTTTTCAAAATGTACATCAAAGTACCAGTGTAGTAGTCTCCAAAAAGGGCCGACCATGTCCATGGCTACCATCCCATCCCGTGCTTCATCATTGAGTATGTGCACGATTCACGTGCCATTCAAGAAAAAAATGTGTATGTGCCATTGAAGAAAAAATAAATAAAAACAAACACGCCACCGCATCATGGTCGAACTTTGATTCATCCATGCGTGGTTCCTGACCCTCCACTAAGTGAACAACTACTAAATGCGTCAAATTATCACGTGAGCCACCTCTTCATCCAGAAATGAGCTCCATTGTGTACCCACGCGTGTGTGTTAGGGAATGAGGCACAGAGTACATGCGTCCGTGCATGCAATTTTTCTCTTCGTGCGTCCGTGCGTGCAATTTTTGTGGGTGATTCGTGCACGTACTCGGCCTATGTTAGTGACCGGTTGTGGGTCTCACTTATCTCTACATCTCAACATGTACATCTACATCTGCATCTACGTCTACACTACATCTACATCTACCTCTACTACAGTACAACAAGTTTTAAACATGAGACCAGCCATTTTCTTGCATGACATGACAAGCCCGTATCGCTTCTTGCTCCTCGTCTCTCTCAAAGTGCGTCCGGCAGGCGATTTTGCCGTCGATTAAGGTCGGTTCTCTCACACTTGGTCCCACATGTTATAAATCTAAAAAGAATACTCTGACTGGCCGACCATTGAAAGAAGTATATTTTTCACCCTCAAATGTAAGCTGATGGACAAATAACCCCCCAAAGTCAATTTTGGTATGATTTTACCCTCAAATCTCTAAAACCGGGTATATCACCCCCTTGAGCGGTTTTAGTGTTCACATGTTAGAGTTTAGGCGGTTTTGATTGTTGACTAGGAGTTGACTAATTATTTACACTAATGAAATGGCTGCGACGTCGTCGGAAGCCGCGGATGTCGTCGGAGATGTACCCAATGGACCCCGACCTTCCCTACGAGGAGAGGAGATTATACGAGTGCCTTTCAAGCTCAAGGGGTCGTCGGGCTACCTCGTCGGCTCGTCGCCCGCCTACCTCTGGTCCTCCCAAAGACTTTATCATTGTCGCGCAGCTCACGGTGGCGCTCATTTGTAGGTGGGCGTTGCTAGCTAGGAGACATAGTTGAGTTAATCAAGCCCTACTTGAAAATAAATTATGTCCTTGGCCTAAGCTCCGCCACTACTAGAAGAAAACTCCTGCAGAGGAGGTCGATGAGAGGCAGCACCCTGCTCCCTACATTGGTCGTTTGATTCATAGGATAGAATGCTATAAGATATTTTTTTCCCTATGTAATCATGTGTTAATTGGCAATCTAGCATCCACCCAACTTTTTTTCACTTCCTTTGTTTTTCATGTGTCAAACATTCTGTTTTTAGGGGAACACTGTGTTAATGCTATGGGATTCAAGTGGACATGCCACTCCAATCCTTTATTTTTCCTTATGAACAGAGTACTTGCTGCTGCAAGAGCACTATGTTAATGATGTGCCGCTGCAAGAGCCGCCTATATTAATTAACCATGCTCTAAAAAGGTTGACCAGCTTTGGCTATACTAGTAGTACTAGGTTAGGCTCTTCTCCTCTTCTGGAAGTCGAACAATAATGATGGTACTACAGTAGTACTTCTGGCAATCTGACACCAAATGAACTGCTGCATGTCCACTGCTTGTAAGCAAAAGTTTCTCCTCGTGCTGCGAGCCACCGTGCACGCGTTGGCGAGGGAGCTCATGGTTTTGCGAGTTGACGAGACACATCAAAGTTATTTAGTACTCTCTCCAAAAAGGGTCGACCATGTCCATGGCTACCATCCCGTGCTCCGTCATTAAGTACGTGCACTATTCACATGCCATCGAGGAGAAAAAATATTGCATAGTACTAGGTGCCATCGAAGTGCACGACTCACTTACGCACTGCTTATCTCCATTTTCTTGCATGACACATGCACCTTGATGCTAGATGTCCCGCGTGTTGGCAAAAGGATGAACAAAGCTCACGTAAAAAAGAGTGGAAGAACATAGGGCCTGTTTGGTTCCCGGCCTAAGGTTGCCACGTCTAACCTTAGTCATGAAACAACATCTTAGAAATGTGTTTGGTTCATTGCCACACTCGTGGCTTGCCACACTTCTCTAGTTATATGGTCCACATGTCTTAGGCTCAACTTTTTGCCAAATCTTTCCACACTTGTGGTGGCCATAGCCACACTTTTTGTAGCAGCCACACTTTGCCTAAGGTTAGTTGTGGCAAATGGGCTGTTTGGTTCTAGGCCTAGCATTGCCACACTTTTCCACACATTTTTGCCAAGCTTTCCTAAGGTTAGTTCATCAAAATGAGAGCCACAAGTTGGCAAGCCTAAGGGAATCTTGCCATATATTTTTTTGTGTATGCCATGTGGGGTCCAAGTGTGGCTTGACTAAGGTGTGGCTTGAACCAAACACTCACCTCATAGATTCTACATGGTGTGGCCATGAACCAAACATCCTCATAGATTCCCAACGACCGAGAAGGAGCAAGGAACCTCGTGGTAGAGCGTCTGCACTCATAATATTTTATATTATTCAGCGATATAAAATCAACCAAATCCCTCGTCTAGCTGGTTCACGTGTTTTCCCTTGTTTTTTGCCGCCTGCCACCTACACAACCGCCGCACGATAGCCAATTCCTCTCCATACACCTAGGGAGGCGGTGTTGGAGATATGCCCTAGAGGCAATCATGTATGATGATATTTCCTATGTGTTTATGAATAAAGATAGTCCTTGGACATTATCAATGATGTGTATCAGCAAGTATGCGACTTGTTTGTGGGGCAATGCATTGTATGATGACTATCCTAAAAAGTCCCTAGTCGAAAGGATTGTCTGGACGCGCAGCCGACTAGACTAGCATATGACACGGTCGATGGCTTGGTCTCACTAGACATGGAGCATTGGATGCTAACCGGATAATATGGACTCGGAAGGATCTAGTCGGATTCGACATAGTCGGATCCGAGTCGAGATAAGGTCCGAGTCGGATAGACCCAACTATGAGACACAACGATATGTCATCTGTGAGTCTCTAGTTCAACATACATTCTATGTCCTAAGACCCGAGCTGGCGCATGTACTCGGGATGGTGACATACCTGCTTTGGGCCAACCAAACGCTACTCTGTGACTGGGTAGTTACAAAGGTAGGTTTCGGGCTTTTCCAGACCCATGTTGCGAGACATGGCCGAGCAAGATGGGATTTGCCCCTCCGATCAGGAGAGATGTACTTCGGGCCCCTCGTGTGATCCAACCGGGATAAGCATGGCCATGCGACAAGGATTATGAGATAATCCGGTTTGTGGTCGGCATCACTAGAACGAGAAAGAGGTCGGGCTAGCACAAGGATTACAGACTCGTCTTGAGTCCGACAACATACATCGTGTGGCAAAAGGAATGGAAGTGTGATGTACATGTTTTCCAACCGGCTTCATTTTCTACTTGGTGGTTTGCATGCTTTGCTAGAGGCCGCTACCAGCTTAGCAGGTCGGAGGTGATCCGACCTGCGACCAAGCCGACTTGAACCTAAGGGGTCGCGTGCTTAAGGGAAGGAACCTGTGAGGCCAGATCGGACTCCACGAGTCAGATATCATCCTACTCGGACTCAGATCCCGGCCGAACAGATTTTGGGCTTTAGGGTCCGTGCGAGGCCCAAGTGTTGAGCCCGAGACGAATGCCTATATAAAGTGAAGGTGCGGCACACTCATTCGATTGATCACTTCGGCGCTGTCACTAGGGTTTGCATGTGTTGCGAATAGACACCTCCACTCGTTGCCGGTTGTGTGATCGGACCTAGCAGTCTGCCACACGACGTTTCTCCTGCACGCGCAGATACCATTAGAGGCGGTGCACTTGCGCCGCTCTGGCGAACCTGTATGAGGTATCCGACGACTGGCTGTTCGAGGGAGATCGGACAAGGAGGAGATGAACCACACGGACGCGCTGCCCCAACTCTTCTTCCGCTGCACGGCACTGCGCGTCTAGTGGTAATGATCTGTGATCCATTCCCATAGCATGTTCCTGGTTGTTCTGCGCATAGGAAAATTTTAATTTGCAGTCGATGCACCATACCTTCGAATCCAACAGGCGGTTGAACCGAACAAGTCTAACTTGTTTCTAGTGGGTACATTGACGTGGCATCGAAAGGGTGTGATAGCTGACTCTAGCAAAATAACTGACTACCACATTGGCATACATGAGCATGGGGCCCACTTGTCAGCGTGCTAGATGCAGGATGGAACGCAAGACAAAATGGAGCGCGGAAGGGTGCAGATCGATTGGCTCACGTGTGATGACCACTGAAGCAATCCACTCATATTGTACTACGTTAAAAAATTCGTGCAAACACAGTTAGTTATACTGTGAGTAGGTGACCGTGCGCTTGGCTCTTCGCCTCTTCCAACAGTCAAACAATGATGATGGTACTACAGTATAGATACTTTTGGCAATCTGACATCGAATGAACTATTGCACGTCCATCGCATGTATTAAGTGTACTATCATAAAGCAAAAGCTTCTCCTCGTCCTGCAAGCCACTGCGCGCGCGTGAGCGAGGGAAAGGTCGTACTAGTAGTAAGCAAAGCTTCTCTTAGGTTGTGAGTAGACCGGACACATCAAAAGTAGTGCATTAGTCTCCAAAAAGGGTTGACCATGTCCATGGCTACCATCCCGTGCTTCGTCATTCAGTGTGTGCTTCTTGTCGTTCTACGAGTTAACCGGACACATCAAAGTTAATACGTATTTAGTACTCTCTCCAAAAAGGGCCGACCATGTCCATGGCTACCATCCCGTGCTCTGTCATTGAGTACATGCACTATTCACGTGCCACCAAGGAGGAAAAATATTGCATAGTACTAGGTGCCATCGTAGTGCACGACTCACTTATGCACTGCTTATCTCCATTTTCTTGCATGACACGTGCACCTTGATGCTAGATGTCACGCGTGTTGGCAAAAGGATGAACAAAGCTCATGTCAAAAAAAGAGTGGAAGAACATAGATTGCCGACGACCGAGAAGGAGCAAGGAACCTCATGGTGGAGCATCTGCACTCATAATATTTTATATTATTCAGCGATACAAAATCAACCAATCATCTCCACAATACACCCGAAGAGTACGAAACACAGCAGCCTAGTGTAGATACATCATACATGGCCAACCCACACTATCACCATATTTCTTGGCCTCCGTGCGACACCTAGCTCTAGTAATCCACCAGCCTATATCGCTTCTTGCTCCTCGTCTCTCTCAATGTGGGCAGGCTGGCGTTTTTGCCGTCTATTGAGGTCGGTTAACTCATCATATGTTAGCGACTCTTGGGTGGGTTAGTTTTTTTGGTGGATTTGGTGCAACTTGCTCCAATTTAACCCTCATGTTTGGATACTCGCATTAAGCCCTATATACATGGACAGACGGAGTACATGATACTAGCAAACGGTCACCATTAGTAGTAGTTCATTGGTTGGTTTCAATTTTTGATTCAGTTGTTGTGCTGCTACTGTCCAATATTCGCATGTGGTTGTTTCTAGAATAAAAAAGGAGCTAGTACTTACTATGGGAAAGGTGAAGTGATGGTTGCTTCGCCCGAGCAACTTATTACTCTGGGAATATGGGAGTACCACTAGATTCAATGAACAGAGAAATGATGGTTGCTTCGTCTGAGCAACTTACTGTGGCGAAGGTGGGGCTCTGTGATTTGACTGCTCACTAGTCATTACTACTGCGGTGCAACGACCAGGGTGAATATTTCCCTGCAGTTGTGCACTCAATATTGTTGCATGGCAGGTGGAGCCGGATGAAGGATGTCCCACATGTCGGTGAAACGAAGTTGAATTGTTTCTGGCATTGCTATCAATCCTTTGGGATTTGTTTATATGTATGCATAATTTTAATGAAATTGTACTGTGATGCTATGAAGGTTTCAACTTTGGTTCCCGCAGGAAAAAACAGGTTTCAACTTAGGATTCATGTGTCCTCTTACCTCAAAATTATCTTGTTACAACATTCCACAAAATACAAATGAAACTACCATGGCTACTAATGCATCTCAATGGTTCGCAGATCAGCGCCAATATTCACATCACAACTGAAGACAAAGTTGTGAGAAGGTGTACAAATAAAGAAAATATATAATTGATCGACACTGTTCGTAGGCATGGCTCCATTTCCTGGGCACAGTGTTCATTGGTGGGCCACTAGTTTCACCCAGCTCTGTAGCCAAAAAAGAGGTGTATGGAGGACATCACAATCTGGTCATTTTGTGCAGCTCCACTAAATTCGAGATGACCATCCCTGTTTGCAAAGATATCCCGTCGGTGTGATTACAATAATAGTGGCACTAGATGATGAAACATAACACACACAAATAGAAGCCGATCACCTCTGCGATCTCTCTTTAGGACTAACTACTTGTTGGAGAAGATTAGGCACGGAGTTGGATGAGGAGGATAGCAAAACCAATCTCCCTTTCTGTAGTGCCACAGAAATGTAAAAACGTTGCCCGTGTGACATTTTGGCGGAACAACACAAAACACTCTTAAGAAAAAAGTGATTTGTGCAGTTCACCAAAAAGGTCGCAATAGCAACAAGGTGAAATAGATAGCCCTGTTTGCAAAGGGGGTAGAAAGGAAACAATTACTGCCCAATAACACGAGTTGAAGACACATACACCGACAAAAAAGAAGCATATTCCATGTAATAAGGGAAAGATAGCAGCATGGTGGTTTATCAAAAATGGTTTGAGGACAATATTGCAAGATGGGAAGTACGTCGGCCGAGACATGTTTTCAGCAAACAACTAAAGAAGATCCACATGCAGGATTTTCCACATGCAGCAACGTGGGAAGATGGGCAGTGGAGCAAGGCCGGAGGAAGCTGTACCTGAGGGTCGTCGGGATGTAACTAGGAGGAAACCGGTGGCCGGGATCTGCCCATACTGCGGCAGCGAGCAAGTGGCGAAGGCCCTACTGCGCCGGAGCTTGGTCAAAGTGAACGGAGGGTACCGCGGATCGGGATGTGCTGCCTCAATGTCGTCGAACGGAGAAACAATGCACATCCTCCCTTTCCGCCGGCGGACGGGATGCGGCCGGATCACTGACCAACGGTGAGAGAGAGAGTCCACCGCCGCCTTGTGTGAGATGGTGTGACAAGAGACAAACCCCGGCAGGCAGGCTCCGTTGTATATAGTGGAGTGGATTTTTCTTTTTTCCGACGACAATTGTTTTATATTCTGTATGTGCCATTGAGGAATATAACTTTATTTAATACTAACGCATCAAGTCAAACTTTGTTCCGTCTACGCGTGGTACACGACTCTCCTTCGAGTAAACAACCGCTACACGCGTCAGATTATTACGTGGGCTGCCTTTTTGTACAGAAACGAACTCAACCATGTACCCGCGCGGGTGTGGCCAGGAACAAGATGTGAGTATGTCTGTCATGCGTGCACCTCTTCTTTAGGCGCAGGTACATACGTGGGTGGGTGTGAGAGAGATGGTTTGTGCGAAATAGAGGCAATGTGCCAATGATATCTCAAACAAAAAAATGTAACATATGCAACGTGTGTGAAACAGAGTTATGGATATATCATATATAGAGGAAGCGATCGACGAGAAGAGAGTGGAGGGATCATCGGCGTGAGATATCGATAGAATCAAAAACAGGGACGAAGTGTGTGGCTGCTCGATCGATAAGGAGTGCCGTCGAATTTGTGTTTGCCCACGTCAAAGATACAGGGTGGCTGGCCTACTGGAATTTGAGAGGGTAGAGGTGCAATTTTTCTCTGTGGCATGGATACCTACCTACAATGTTCGACTATCGGTTTGTGTTGGTGGGAGGGGCAGAGACCTAACTATAGAGAGGTAGATCGACTAGTATATGTGTGGAGAAGGAGAGAGACCTAGCTATGTATTGAGGGAGATCAATCGGCATCCATGATATGTGTAGCAGAGGAATAAGGTTGGGAGAAAGACAAAGGTAGAGTGTCAGAGGGTTGGTGGTGGAGTGGCTTCTCACAAATGGTGGGAGAGGCCTGCTAGACAAATGGAGGGTACGAGTGCAATATCAATAAGAGAGGGCCGGGGATGTCTGCCTGTCCATGCACGTGTGTGTGAGAGACGGGTCGGGAGGTATGCAAGGATGATGAGGGGGGACGATATGGTTGTGGTAAGCATACGTAACTACATAGGAAGATCAACCGCCATGTGTCCGAGAAAGGGAGAGACATAACTAGTGAGGTAAATCTATCGGTGCATGGGGAAAACGAATTATAGTCGACCTAGATATATGTAGGGAGATCGGTACGTATACATGCATCCATGTGTTAGAAGCAAATAAGGTCCGGAAAGACGGATAGGGGGAGAGGTTTATGTATGGAACATGGTTTAGATTATGAATATCTAGTTAGTACATCAAATGTACTATTATTTAGAATCAACATCAAGTGTATTCAAAAAAATGAATTCGACTTCATATAGTACAGATAGTTCATATCTATCTCTATATTAATCATGTGGTGTGTTGTTAAGGTAATACACGAATGATGGTTGAAGTTGGCAACAATCATGATTGTAGATTCTTACTCAAATAGAGGAACGAATTCAAATTTAGTTCGAATTGCAGCGGTAGTATAGACATTTGGAGTCCACTAAAATGTCGGTATTAGTAGGTTACATGCATTATACAGCCAGCAAAAAAATTTAATTGGACATAACATGGATTCATAACTTTGAATAGCATTTGTATAGTAAAACGGGACAAGACTCTCTCTTTGTGTGGTGTGAATAGTTTTGTTTTTTCGTTTTTTCGTTGAGGGAAGTGCGAATTGATTTGGTACGTACAAGTACAATATTACACGTTAGGCTTGTCCCTAAAGTTCAACCCGCGCCTTGTTATATCCTGAAAATTCAGGTATCGTGCTCCCAGAACTCGCGCCTTGCTATCCCGAAATTACAACGCGCGCAAAAACTCCCTCCAGCTGCCAAATCCCAACACGCGAAATCCCCCTTCTAACCCTGAGCTGAAAGAGCCGCTAGTTCAAATCGGTGGGGCTACTTTTGTAACCCACCCTACATTTTGGACAAGTGCGTCCCTAAGTCATGGTTCCCCCTCCCATCACCTCATTTTCACCATTCGAAATCCCAGGCCGCCATAACCTCTCTGCTCCAGCCGCGAAACCCCACCCTCCTCCATCCGCCACCTCACCGCTACCTAGCTGGAGCCTCTTCCCCGACGACATCGTCCAACGCAACAGCTCGACGTCCCTCATCCACCTCCCCGGATGAGGATTCGTCGTCCATCTCGTCGTCCCGCCGGTTCAGCAGCCCCATCCTCCACCTCCAAGGAGCTGCTCTGATGATCGCCTCATCTATCATGGCTGCTCCATCCCCACAGCGCCGCCTTAACCTGCTCCACCGGAACCGCAACATCCTCACTGACTCCTCGGATGAAGCCGAGGCCTACTCGGCGCCACCAAAGAGGTTGTACACTCATCGCATTGCACCTTCTCCTTAACTCGACCTCCCAGCGCCGATGGTGCTCCATCCCGCACCCCCATGGCGCGGCTACCTCGAAGCTGGTGGCACGCGCGACATCTCCACGGCGGCTCTCCCCCAGTGCGAGGCCCCTTCGGCGGCGGCGGCCATACCAGTCGGTTTTGCTACTGCTGCTCCGGCTCTCGCTCGCACTGCTGCTACTGCTCCGGCTCTCGCTCGCTCGCGCTGCTACGGCTGCTGCTCTACCCCTCGCTCGTGCTGTTGCTCTGCTCCGATTTAGCTACACTTCAAGAAACGAATTTTGGGTCAGTCAATTTTCAGGGGGTGGGGGGGCTCGCCGGAGTTAAGGAAGAACCACCCGCATTGGGGAGGGGGGCTCGCCGAAGAGGTACCCCACTATCTATCTTAGGGTTCAGGGTGGGGGCGGTGGTCGCCGGTGGTGGGCAGCGCAGTGGTGCGGCGGTGGCGTGGAGATCGCCGGAGAAAAAGCTCATCGCGGGGGGGGGGGGGCTGGGGGGGGGGGGGGGGGGGGCTAGAAGGCTGGCCGGGGCGGCGGCGGACCGGCGGTGGCGAGTGGTTTCGGGGCGGCGAGGGAGCGCCGATAGCCGCGGGCGGCGGGGACCGATGGTGGCTGGCGGCTCAGGGGGTGCAGCTTGAAGATGAACTGCAGGCCCTCCCTAAACTGCATGTGAAGTGCCTCTCTACTACCATTGCGTTCAGTTTCGATAGTAACATTCAGATTCCATAGTAAATTTCAGTTTCGACAATTAAGTTCAGAGTCAACAGTTTTTACCTCATCTGTTGTAGTCAGGTGGTTTTTGGTGATGTAAATTTTACATCTATCACTTTTTGGTAATGTATTTTACATCATCTATTGGAGGTGCTATTAGAATCCCACTTGAGATTAATGATGTCGGTCTTGTGCTGCTTCAGCCTTGACGTCTTACGGCTCGCCGGAGCTGCTCCAACGACGGAACGATCCATCACAACAGAGCAATGCCCTGGACGCCGTCTACAGATTCCTCAGATCTTCCTCCACACCTTCGACAGCCACCTCTGCTTCAACTTCCTCAGTGACTAACGCAATGATGTTGAGGTTGACACAGCTACGGCAAAGAGGTTGTACACTTGTCGCATCACTTATTACTCTACATTCATGTCGATCCATTAGGGCTATTTTGGTACAACGGAAAAACATAGCAATAGGAAATTTTCCTATGGCACTCTACCATTCAATTATTCATGCATTTTGTTGAAAGGAATGGAGCAAAACATCCACCTGGACCTACTTTTCAAAATCCTATGCATGAAAACAAGACCAAGTGCATTAGTGGAAGAATAACATTCTAACTGTACACACTTTCATATGGATTCACTTTATTTGGCCATGTTTCTTTGCATTCCTCTGCTCCTCCAATTCCTGTGAACCAAACACCCAAGTTGACAGAAATCCTGTGTTTACAAATGATCTATTTCCCATGTGCATTCCTATCCTATTCCGGTGTTTTTCCTATCCCTGCATTTTTAGAATCATGCAAGCCAAATGAGCCCTTACAAAATTACTTCAGTTATAGGTAGGTGTCGAAGAAAACTTTGTGTGGTTTGTCCTGCTCCTGCCGCGACATCGTCCACCTCACCTGAGCTGCTCCATCGGCAGAAGCATCCACCAAACCACACATCACGAATCCTGACCATCTTTCACCGCCTCGGATCTCCTTCCCTGCTATCGGCACCCACCGCAACGGCATCACCATCATCGACTCAGCAGATGAACCTGAGGAGTACACAGGTACACAAGAGAGGTCGCACTCTTTTGTTTCTGCTTATGTTATGCATTGCTTAAAATTACCTGGTACTTTATCGTCCTGTTCACCTTTTAGACTCTAAGTCAGGTCCAAATTAATGTTCAAACTTGAGTTCTGAATTAGTTGTGGGGCGCATATCGAGGCAACAATGAATAGTATCTCTGTCTAATATCTGGTTCACCTAGGGTATGCCTATGTTGTTCATCTTGGGTGGGAAACAAATAGTAAAGCAATCATCATCTGTCTTTTTATTAAATTAAAGCAATCATCAGCCTGCTATCATTATTTTTGGATCCAACCACTCGTTGTTACCATCACTCTAGATTTCTGCATGCTATCCTTACATAATCTCACCATATTTTTTCGTATGCATGTCAAATATTGTACACAGTCATGCTGAACATGTAGAGAAAAAGAGAAGAGCTTTGCGCGGCAATACAATGTCATGCAGACATCGCTCCATGGTGGGTTCAATGGCAAACCCCCCACCCCTCTCTAGATTGTAATCCAGAGGAAGATATCTGTTCTGAGGCGGATTCAGACACAGCTGACCACTCCTATTCATTGTTGAGGAAATCGTTAACTGGTAGCTGCTCGGTCAGCTAGTGAGTAGGGGATTAATAGGCTAATCGGCAAGTTAATCGGCCATTTAATCAATTAATCGGATGATTTATCAGGTAATCGGCTACTCGGGGACCCTATGAGTAGGGATTAATCGGCAAGTTAACTGGTTAATCGGATGAATTCTTGAACAGGGCTCCTATTTACCCCCCAAGGTGTTTGCTCTAACTTGGCATGATGATGTTAGTCATATCATGCATATGTTGCCTTGCAGTGCCTACTTTCGACATCATATATGTCATCTGCTTAGTTTAGACACGTTCTGTAATGACACCTGTTTAGTTTCTATATCTTATATAGGAATTATGCAGTCTCATGTCTTTTAGCCAACCATAATATATGTGAAATGTGCAATGCCATCCTGTTTAACCAGGCATCATATATTTGAATGATATCTTGCCCATTCTTTTTTTCATTACATTTCCATTTGTCAACGGTGTTTGTACATTAAACTACTCTTCCTGTGAATCATCCATTTGAGTGGGTGATGGAAAATTTTGGAGTGCAAACAAGGCCTTCAGAGCAGACAGTGCTACCTGTCGAAGCAGATATCTTGCTGGGTCCCGATAGCTCCTCAGAGATGGATTCAGAGATAGATGACCAGTCCTATTCCCCCACCAAGGTGTATGCTCTAACTTGACATGGTTATACTGCTCATATCATGCATATGGTGTCTTGCATTGCATAGTTTAGACATCATACACACAATATTCAACACCATGTTCTTAGTTCAGACATCATATATGTGAATGCCCTCTGCTTAGCATATAAATCACATATGTGAATTAAATCGTGCGATCCTGATTACTTAGATAACATGTATGTGAATCATGCGACCCTGTTTAGTTATTCATCATATCTTTGAATTATGTTATGCTATGCTATCCAGTTTAGATAGACATCATATATGTGAAATTATGCCATGCTATCCATTTTAGTTAAACAATATACATGTCAACTATTCCATGCCCTGTTTTTTTCCACACTATCTATTTCATCTGTATCTCATACAATGTTTGTACATTCAACTATGCTTCCTGTTTATCAGCCATTTGAATTGGAGCGGGTGATGCCAGTATCTAGCGGAGTAAAAACACGGTCTTCAAATAAAACAGTGCTACCACTTGGTAGAGATAGCACCCCGGTTGTACATGCATGAGAACCAGCCCTACCACACATAACCCAGACTCTCGCATATTGTACCCCTACTGCGATGGACAGAGAACCAGCTTCACCCAATCTAACCCCAACCCCACCAGATAGTAACCCAGTTCCTGTTGACACAGCACCATCTCCACCACAGAGCTCCCAAACAAGAGCAGTTGGTAAGGCAGCTCTAGCACCCAAAGCGCCAGTACTACCATGGCGAAGGCCAACTCTAGCAGTTAGTACACCTATTCCTGTGGAGGAAGCACAGCCAGCCAATCGCAGTTTAGCATCTATCACATTTGATGTTGTTAAATCCTATGTGTGTATCTTCCCATCATGGAAATATTATACTCAAGATGAAAGAAAATGCCAGTTGCAGGTGTTTGTCAAGAATTTATGTGTAAGTAATGTTATTCATGGAAATTACTTTGCTTTGTCCCATACATTCTACCTCCATTATGGTTATAATACATCAAATTTTCCCATTTTTCTCTATAGAGAAGGACCGATTTGGAAACTCGGGATGAGGTAACCTGTGCTAATACCTCTGCTATCTTCAAGAATGCTTGGTGGCAGTATCGGAATTACCTGAAGAAAACGTACTTCACTGGCAAAGAAACTCATCAAATTCCCTTACGTTCTCCTGAGACACATTTACTGGTCGATGACTCAGAACGCCTTGTTCTGTACTGGTCCCGAACCAAGAATGTGGTAAGGTCTATGAGCTCATTTTCTAGTTTTAAGTACTATATTCTTGCGTCTTATTGTACTCTGTTCATGTAGAACAAGTGCCTAAACCTGAAGAACAAATGTTCTCATTTAAGATTCCATTGCTATCATGCATACTGCTTTGCTCTTGTATCACTGTATTTACTCATACAAACTTATTTTTAAATTGAAGGATCCAATCGAAACTCCAATGGTACAACAGGTATGTTTACGCATGTTTCTTTAATAGGTTTGCTCTTATAAATAGCTCTGTTGATTTCAATTTCAATTGTGTATACAGTTGACTTCTCATATCATGCACATTACTAGCATCAAAACAGAGCCGATAGTGTTGTTATACATGTAGACCCGTTGTACCCATCTGAAATCTTGTTGTGTCGTGTAGTTTCCCACGCTTTGTATTCTTTCACTGCTGCTTTGTCTTGAACTGATATGATTTGAACCATGTCACTATTTTGATTTGGCAAGATAATGCAGTGACCATAGGACATAGATATATGTTTGTTTGATGCTTTTATTATGTACTACTTGGCAATAGAAGACTTGGTAGTTTAATCATGTCCACCTTACTAATGAACTGGTTCACCGAAATGAGTTTCATATACTAGTACATGCTAAACCTATCATGTGTCTGCTTGTTTCTTCTTTTTAGAATGCTGACAGAATATTGGGGAAGAGTGCCTTATTAAGCAATGGTAAAGGAAGTAATGCAGATAAGTTTCAGGATAGTGAGACATCCTTGTTGGTCCCCAACAAAGCTGATAAAACAGCTAAGGAAAACAATCTTGAAGACAGTGAGACAACCCCAAAGTCCAGTCTTGGTTTAGTGTTCGAGTTACTAGCCACTACCGCTTGCACAAGCTATTCAAACTCACTGTCTGAATCAGTTCGGTTTCTTGAGTCTCAACTACAAGCTGAAAGACATCGATCAGCTGTGCTGCGACAAGAAGTGGAAGGACTGTGGAAGTCCCTGGAGCATTCAGATGCATACTTTCTGGTGCAACAACAAGCATTGGAGGATTTTAGCGCCAAATAGGACAAAGCTAATAAGTTTGCTAAGCTTATTGCCAGCATGGTGGATACCCAGGATAACGTTTCTTGAGCTATTCAGAAGTTGTTTCAGTTATGGACTTGTTTTTCTTCCACGTTTATTTGCACTGGTGGCCAATTTAGATGGCCAGTGTATGTAATATATTGCTTTGTTCCCTATATTTGCACTGGTGGCGAACTTTGATGCCCATTGGATGTAATATGTGTGATAGCCGTAATAGCCTAGCATTGGTTGCTTGCTTATTTATTTCCTATTGTCTTGTTTAGTTGTTTCCTTGTAGTCACTGTAGTTCTTTTTCCGCATTTTTCTAGTGGCCACAATAAACTAGGCCATAATAACCATGACAACACACGGACTGTTGTGAGCATGGTCCTGCTACCTGTTGTAGTGACCATGGCCCTCCATGGGCTGTACATCCATGGGCCTTCCACGGGCCGTAGGATCCATGGGCCTTCTACGGGCCATAGGATCCATGGGCCTTCTACAGGTCGTCTCATCTATGGGCCTTCTATGGGCCGTATAATCGTTTCGCCAAACATGGATCATACTATTCATGGACCAATGACGGACCGCAAAATGGGCCGTAAATGGGCTAGAGTGGAAATCATCTATTTTATGGCCCGAACATAACGGGTCATTAATAGGCCGTAACTGATGACGCTACGAAAACATCCCAATGTGTTAACGAGCCACAAACAGACCGACTGTAACCACGGACTGAATTTGGCCCACAAGCTAAACATGCCAGTAATGGTCCGTAAGTAATCCAATTCTGGAAATGAGCCCAAGAATAAATGGGCCCTTAGAAGGCCGAAAGTTAACACGGGTTAGAAACGGCCGACGGACTAATGGGTCATTAATGGGTATAAAGTGATACACTGTTCATTATGGGCCTGTTTCACCATGGGCCGTTAATGGGCCAAGAGTTACAAAGGGCCTCATATGGGCAGAAAGATGTCATGGGCCGTACATGGGTCGGAAGTTACAACGGGCTGGAATCATACTGGATGGCACAGATGATGCTACTAGGCCTAATTCGGATAAGCCGTAATGGGTCATGACCTAGCGGGTTGTGAATGGGCTATATGCGAACATGCCGTTAATAGGCTTTTCGTGGGCCGGCCCGCTACCTATTTGAACAAGTCAAAGGGCCAGCCTCTGCACCGAAATGGGCCTCTGTTCGGTCTAATGAGTGGATGACATCTGTCCCAACGGTGAGGCGACACGTGGTTCCTCTAGCCATTGAGAATTTTACACGTGGAAAATCCCCATTGGTCCGGGCTGTTAACGGGTTATCGGATCCAAACCGGAACCCGATAGCTTAACGGAGACCCATTACGGTGGATGCCACGTGTCGGTTACCCTTGAAGAAAGCAATTCTATGACGCGCAATTTATCGTCATGGAAGTGGACACTTCTGTGATGATAATTTTGGTAATGTCATGGAACACTTCTACAACAGCATAGGTATGACTCCTGATTCTGTCATAGAATCGTCACGGATGTACATGCATGGCAGAGAACGTGACCTACTGTGACAAACACGTATCATCATGGAAGTGTATTTTTTGGTAGAAAATTACCTCATCAAGTTCTACTTTCCTCCCACTCACTTCTTTCGAGAGAAACTCTCCTTCTCTAGAAAGGATCCATTCTTAGCAACAAAGATCTTGCCTTCGGATCTGTGGTAGAAGGTGTACCCAACAGTTTCTTTTGGGTATCCTATGAAGACGCACTTCTCCGATATGTGTTCGAGCTTATCAGCCTGAATCTTTTTCACATAAGCATTGCAACCCCAAACTTTAAGAAACAACAGCTTAGGTTTCTTGCCAAACCATAGTTCATACGGTGTCGTCTCAACGGATTTAGATGGTGCCCTATTTAACGTGAATTCAGTTGTCTCTGATGCATAACCCAAAAATGATAGTGGTAAATCGGTAAGAGACATCATAGATCGCATGATATCTAATAAAGTACGGTTACGATGTTCGGACACACCATTAGGCTATGGTGTTCCAGGTGGCGTGAGTTGTGAAACTATTCCACATTGTTTTAAATGAAGACCAAACTCGTAACTCAAATATTCGCCTCCGCGATCAGATCATAGAAACTTTATTTTCTTGTTACGATGATTTTCCACTTCACTCTGAAATTCTTTGAACTTTTCAAATGTTTCAGACTTGTGTTTCATTAAGTAGATATACCCATATCTGCTTAAATCATCTATGAAGGTCAGAAAATAACGATACCCGCCGCGAGCCTCAACACTCATTGCACCGCATACATCAATATGTATTATTTCCAATAAGTCATTGGTTCGCTCCATTGTTCCTGAGAACGGAGTTTTAGTCATCTTGCCCATGAGGCATGGTTCGCAAGTATCAAATGATTCATAATCAAGTGATTCTAACAGCCCATCTGTATGGAGTTTCTGCATGCGCTTTACACCAATATGACCTAAACGGTAGTGCCACAAATATGTTGCACTATCATTATCAACTTTGCATCTTTTGGCATCAATATTATGAATATGTGTATCACTACGATCGAGATTCAATAAACCATTTACATTGGGTGTATGACCATATAAGGTTTTATTCATGTAAACAGAACAACAATTATTCTCTAACTTAAATGAATAATTTTATCGCAACAAACATGATCCAATCATATTCATGCTCAACGCAAACACCAAATAACATTTATTTAGGTCCAACACTAATCCCGTGTTAAGGAACGTAGTATTTCAAAAAAGAATCCTACGATCACGCAAGATCTATCTAGGAGAGTATATCAACGAGCGGGGAGAGTGTGTCCATGTACCCTCGTAGACCAAAAGCGAAAGCGTTAAGTAACGCGGTTGATGTAGTCGAACGTCTTCGCGATCCAACCGATCAAGTACCGGACGCACGGCACCTCCGCGATCTGCACACGTTCATCTCGGTGACGTCCCTTGTACTCTTGATCCAGCTGAGGCCGAGGGAGAGTTTCATCAGCACGACGGCGTGATGACGGTGATGATGAAGTTACCAATGCAGGGCTTCACCTAAGCACTACAACAAGATGCCCGAGGTGGAAATCTGCAGAGGGGCACCGCACATGGCTAAGACAACTGTCAACTTGTGTGTTCTAGGGTGCCCCCTGCCCCCGTATATAAAGGAGCAAGGGGGAGGCCGGTCGGCCCTCATAGGGCGCACCCCAAGTAGGATTCCTACTAGGAATCCCATTCCTAGTAGGTTTCCAACAAGGGAAGAGAGGGGGAAGTAAGGAGAGGGAGAGAGGGAGAGGGAAAGAGGGGGGAGCCCCCCTCCTAGTCCAATTCAGAATCCTCAAGGGGGGCGTGCGGCCAGCCCTAGGGCCCCTCCTCTCTCACAAAGCCCATGTTGGCCCATTAGTTCCCCCGGGGTTTCCGATAACCCCACGGCACTCCGATATTTATCCGGTAACCCCCGGAACTCATCTGGTGTCCAAATAACATCATCCAATATATCAATCTTTATGTCTCGACCATTTAGAGACTCCTCGTCATGTCCGTGATCACATCTGGGACACTAAACTACCTTTGGTACATCAAAACACATAAACTCATAATACCGATCGTCATCGAACGTTAAGCGTGCGGACCCTATGGGTTCGAGAACTATGTAGACATGACCGAGACTCACTTCTGGTCAATAAGCAATAGTGGAACCTGGATGCTCATATTGGTTCCTACATATTCTACGAAGATCTTTATCGGTCAAACCGCATAACAACATACGTTGTTCCCTTTGTCATTGGTATGTTACTTGCCCGAGATTCGATCGTCGGTATCATCATACCTAGTTCAATCTCGTTACCGACAAGTATCTTTAATCATTCCGTAATGCATCATCCCGCAACTAACTCATTAGTCACATTGCTTGCAAGGCTTATAGTGATGTGCATTACCGAGAGGGCCCAGAGATACCTCTCCGACAATTAGAGTGACCAATCCTAATCTTGATCTATGCCAAATCTACAAACACCATCGGAGGCACCTGTAGAGCATCTTTATAATCACCCAGTTACGTTGTGACGTTTGATAGCACACTAAGTGTTCCTCCGGTATTCGGGAGTTGCATAATCTCATAGTCATAGGAACATGTATAAGTTATGAAGAAAGCAATAGCAATAAACTAAACGATCATAGTGCTAAGCTAACGGATGGGTCAAGTCAATCACATCATTCTCTAATGATGTGATCCCGTTCATCAAATGACAACTCTTGTCCATGGTTAGGAAACTTAACCATATTTGATTAACGAGCTAGTCAAGTAGAGGCATACTAGTGACACTTTGTTTGTCTATGTATTCACACATGTACTAAGTTTTCGGTTCATACAATTCTAGCATGAATAATAAACATTTATCATGATATAAGGAAATATAAATAACAACTTTATTTGTAACATCCCAAATTTTCAATTTGGATTGTTATACATAGGTCATCATATGCATATCATATTTTTATTTGCATCTCGTTTGCGATCCTAGAAATCCTAAGCAACTCAAGGACCCACAGAGAGACTTGGGGATTTCACTATTTTCATATTTGAATTTTTCTCAAATTTGAAAAGAGGACCACTTTCGTTTTAGAAAATTTCTCTCCAAAATATTTCCAATATAAAAATAAAAGAGAGGAGATAAAAGGACTTCTCCAAAACAAAAGAAATATTGGAGGAAAAATATTAAAACCCAATAAATATTTTATTTGAGATTTTATTTGAATTAGAAAATACGCATTTTTCAAAATTGCATTTTTAGGCCAGAAAAATGTTCACTTTTTTCTAAATATTTTATTTAGACAGTAAAAATTGTTTTTAGCATTTTCTTGTTTTTTATATTTATTTAGGATTTTCTTCAGCGGAATTGTTTTTTTAATGTTTCGCGGACCAAACTGGGCCGAAGCCAAGCCGGCCCAGCTGCGCGCCGACTTAGGAGCTGGGTCGGTTCAGGAGACTGAGGCCGTCCCAAGGCCCGAGGCCGCCTCAACCCCAAACCGTCGCCGCTGCCAGCCCGCCTCGTGACGCGTGCTGCCTTGAATCGGCGGCGCCGCCGCGCCGACATCGCCGAAGTTCGTCGCCGGCCGGTTTTTTTTTCGGTTCTTCGTCGGTTTTTCCGGTAAACCCTAGATCTAGATCTAGATCTGGGTTTTTTTCGTGGTTTGGTTTTTCTCGGTTTTCCGCCGGTTAGATCGGTTTTTCTCGGTTTAGAGCTATTTTGCGAACGTTCGTTCGTTTAGATCTTATAACGAACGAATTCGTTCGTTAGTCTCTCTTAGCGGACGTTCGTCCGATAGATTATTTTCTTTTTATTTTAATTTTGTCCAGGGACCTATCCACGAATACTTTTATCACATATTAGCCCCTGATCTTTAAACCCTCGCAACTTTTCAACCGTTTGTCCAAATCCAGTGAAACCAACGCCAAAATCTTCGTCTCGAAGCCCTATTTCAAGTTAATCAACTTGAACATGGTTTTGATAATTAAAAATTTGGTTTCAAGCAGATTTGAATTTGAATTTCTTTTGATCGTAGTTTGAGTTTCGTAACTCCAATTCGATTGATTCTTTTTGCAAATAGAAGCTCTTCAGTTGAACTTTCAGTTTGGACTCTCTTATTTGAGTTTTACCCTTGCATCTATGCTTGAGTGCTTATGTATGCTATTGTTTGTTTGCGATAGAATTTCTGGAGTGCGAAGCGTGCTACTACGAGTCTCTAGGGTTTGCAGATCGTCAGCAAGGCAAGTAACACTTTGATCATACCCCTTTATCACCCAGTTTTTATGCATTAGTTCCAATCCTCAAATATTGCATGAGTAGGATCTCTTAACATGTGGGTATTGGGAAGTAGATGATGAGGTAGAACCTATTGCCCTTTTATTATCAAACCCTGGGAGTTACTTCTACGTTATGCTTATACTGATATGCTATGCTCGTAGACGTGGATTGATTGAGTGTATCCGTGACAGATGTGAGAGTTGTTAATTAACAGTCAACTTAAGGTGGCTACTTAAATACACATCTGGGTGGATTGGTTGCGGGCACCTGGAGAATCTAGTGTTGTCCTAGGATATCCCGGAGTACCCGTGTGATCATCCTATGGTTCGCCACCCAGGCTCAAAGGGATCACAAGATTATTCATGCTAGAAACTTCCGTGTGCAGCCACAAGCCATTATGGGCTCTGGCATAGTTGAGTATGTTGCGTGACCTCTTTCAGTGGTAGGCTAGCAGATGTAGGGGAAAGTAGGTGTAACTGTCTACCCAGAGTAAAGAGTAAATGCTTCCGAAAGACTGTGTCTCGGTCATCCGTTTCTCAAACACCATGTAGTGCGAGAAATCCAACGGAGGAGATCGATTCTTGTGGGGAAAAGTGCGCAAACCTCTACAGAGTGTACAAACTAATCATGGTTAGCCGTGTCCCCGGTTATGGACATCTTGAGTATCTGGTTCTTGAATTATCATGTTGATCTCATCATTCTAAATTAATTTTTTGGGTTATTAATACTGCTTATTTGGGATTGAGTTGGAGGAACCTTCTCAATGTTTATCAACTACCATGATAGTTAAACTAAATATATTCCTTTGTTGTAGGAAAAAAATTGGCTTTTCGCAAAAACATTATAACCTTAGAGCCTCCACCAGCCAAATATGCATATAGTTGTAGCATTTACCTGTTCATTGCTCTACTGTGTTATATTGCCAGCATATTCCATGTGCTGACCCGTTTTCGGGCTGCAACGTATTATGTTGCAGACTTTTCAGACGAAGAGTAAGGTGCGCTAGGTCATTGTCGTGCACTCAGTTATGCCGTTGGAGTTGATGGACTCACTTTATCTTCCAAGCCTTCCACTGTTATCGTATTTAGATGACCTTAAGCCATATTATTGTAATAATTACTCTCTTATGAGTTATTCGATGTAATAAGTGTGTGATTGCAAATCTGTTATAAATCCTTCAAGTACTGTGTCTGTCAGCATTACTGATCCAGGGATGACACTTATGCATAGAGATTTGACTGTTTGAGGTTAGATCGCTACAAGATGGTATCAGAGCCAGGCTGATTGTAGGACACGACCACTAAGATAAGCCATAGGACACTCTACTCATTTCTGACTCCTCTCCATTTTCCACTCTATAGATGGCAGACCCAAGGAACAAGTTTGCTCAACCGGATGAAGATACACCCTTTGGACGACACTTGAAGAAAGTCACTAGGTACCTGAACATCGAAATATCAAGCTTCACCGGGACCTACACCGCCACTTTACCAGAAGAGGAGCCTTGGATGATTCGAGTTCAAGTTCCAGGAAGGACATCCACGCTAGTTACTGAGCCCATAGAGTTTTCCTTTGATGCGCCAACCTGGAGTCTAGGTAAGAGCATGGCAGATCACATCGCCATGGGACGCATCGGCGAAGTTTATCACAAGGATCTTAAAGACACTATCTACCAGATATGTGGGCGCCGAGATGAGCAATGGGAGATGATCAGCACCAGGAGGGACAGGTCCATTGCAGCCTTCATCCAGGAGTTAAACCAGCACATTCGTCGCCAGGAGAACCAAATGTGCGCAAGCATGATAGATCTGAAGAAGGTGATGACAAGGAACATGGAGCTTGAAGAGGAACTCAATTCTACACGCGATGGATATGAGGAGGAAATCGCAATACTAGTAGAAAAGAATGACGACCTGACAAGGAAGCTAGGAGTATTCATGGGAGACCCCGCGCCAGGAGGAGATGACGACCATCCCGAGGACTACATCATCATCGACGACGACACCGAGTCCGACCCCGATAGTAGTGATGATGATTACGAAGACGAAGCTGGAGCAGATATCATGGAGTCTTCCACCACTCAAAATTTCTAGATGACCACCATGTAAATAGTGGTAGTCCGAGTATCTTAGTAACGGTAGCTAGATCGATTGTATGCCCTTGTTTGAATTGAGTGGTGTGATATGAATGTGTCTGTCTCATGTGCATATGGGTAGTGTTTTCTCACTAGACCTCACTCTATTCTACAAACAACAACAAGGTACGGGCTATATGGGTACACGGTCATGTCATTTGGATTAACATGCCCTCACCTATTACATGAGTATGATGAATAAGGTGTTCAGGGAGTTCCTGGATAAGTTTGTTGTGGTGCTCATCGATGATATTTTGGTATACTCGAAGAATGAAGAGGAACACAAGGAGCATTTGCGTTTAGTTCTCGAGAAGCTCAGGGAACATCAGTTATATGCCAAGTTCAGCAAATGTGAGTTTTGGTTGAAAGAAGTTGGATTTCTTGGACATGTTATATCAGGAGAGGGTATAGAAGTAGACCCTACCAAGGTTCATTCTGTAACCGAGTTGGTTGGCACCCACCTCAGTTGGAGAGATCCGCGGTTTTCTTGGACTCGCAGGATACTACCGGAGATTCATTGAGAATTTCTCCAAGATTGTGAAACCTATAACGGAGTTGTTGAAGAAGGATACTAAGTTCAAATGGACAGATGAATGTGAGGCAAGTTTTCAGGAGTTGAAGAAACATTTGGTTACAGCCACAGTGCTGATTTTTCCAGATATACGCAAGGATTTCCAAGTGTGTTGCGATGCTTCTCGCTTAGGACTTGGAGGTGTACTTATGCAAGACGGAAGAGTTGTTTCATATGCCTCACGACAGCTTCGACTTCATGAATTGAATTATGCCACGCATGATTTGGAGTTAGAAGATGTAGTTCATGCAGTCAAGACATGGAGACATTTTCTTATTCAAAACCTTTGTGATGTGTACACGAATCACAAGAGTTTGAAGTACATTTTCACGTAGAAGGAGCTAATCCTCAGACAAAGGAGATGGTTGGAGCTTATAAAGGATTATGATATGAAGCTACACTATCATCCAGGCAAGGCCAATGTCGTAGCAGACGCTTTGAGCCGGAAGAGTTATGTCAATACCCTCATAAGCGGAGGATTACCCAAGGAGTTAGCCGAAGACCTCAGGGAGCTTCATTTGGAGATAGTTCACGAGGTTTTGTCGCAGCAATGGAGGTTCAGTCAACACTATTGGGAAAGATTCGAGAAGCTCAGAAGGATGATAAGGAGATTGCTGAGACAAAGGAGAAGATGAGCAAAGGAAAAGCCAAAGGTTTTCATGAGGATGAGCACGACACTTTATGGTTTGAGGACCATGTATATGTACCCAATAATGCAGAAATCGGGAAGTTAATACTACAGGAAGCTCATGACTCGCCATACTCGATTCACCCAGGAAACACCAAAATGTATTTGGATTTGAAGGAGCGTTTCTGGTGGACAGGTATGAAGAAGGATATTGCCGAGTATGTAGCCGTATGTGATGTTTGTCAGAGAGTGAAGGCAGAACATCAGAAGCCAGCAGGATTACTGCAGCCTATGCCGATACCCGAATGGAAGTGGGACAAGCTTGGCATGGATTTCATCACCGGATTAACTAGGACACGATCGAGATATGATTCTATCTGGGTAGTAGTGGATCGTTTGACCAAAGTGGCTCACTTTATCCCAGTGAAAACCACCTATACGAGCGCTAAGTTGGCTAAAATATATATGACCAGGATTGTATATCTGCATGGAGTTTCCAGGACCATCGTATCAGATAGAGGGACACAATTTACCTCGAAGTTTTGGAATCAACTGCACCAGACTTTGGGTACCAGGCTAGAGTTCAGTACAGCCTTTCATCCACAGACAGATGGACAGACACAGAGAGTCAATCAGATTTTGGAGGACATGTTGAGAGCTTGTGCGCTAGATTATGGATCTAGTTGGGATGATAATTTGCCTTACGCCAAGTTCTCATACAACAACAGTTATCAGCTAGTCTGAAGATGGCCCCTTTGAAGCCTTGTATGGAAAGAGGCGCAGGACACCGTTGATGTGGGATGAAGTTGAAGACCATCAGTTGTTTGGACCGGATTTGATCAAAGAATCTGAAGAGAAGGTTAAGTTGATTCGCGATAGACTAAAGGTAGAACAGTCCAGGCAAAAGAGTTATGCCGATACAAAACGCAAGGAGGTAATCTATGAAATCGGAGACAGAGCATATCTTCGTGTGTCACCTCTCCGAGGAGTTAAACGTTTTGGAGTTAAGGGAAAGTTAGCCCCGAGATTTGCAGGACCATACCGAGTTTTCGGACGCATGGGAGAAGTTGCCTACAAATTGGAGTTACCCGAAGGATTGTCAGGAGTTCATGATGTGTTTCATGTTTCCCAGTTGAAGAAGTGCCATGCAGAGATGGCCGATATTCCTCTGAGAGACACAATGCCCCTGGAAGCAATTCAGTTGGATAGTGATTTGACCTACGAGGAGAAACCCGTCAAGATTCTCAAGTTTGCCAGCCGAGTTACACGCAGCAAGGTTATCAAGTTTTGCAAAGTTTAGTGGAGCCACCATATCGAGGATGAAGCCACCTGGGAATGAGAGGAAGATAAAGACCACCCGCACCTATTTTCTAGCCAACCCAAATCTCGAGGGCGAGATTCATCTTAAGGGGGGTAGGTTTGTAACATCCCAAATTTTCAATTTGGAATGTCATACATAGGTCATCATATGCATATCATATTTATATTTGCATCTCGTTTGCGATCCTAGAAATCCGAAGCAACTCAAGCACCCACGGAGAGAGTTGGGGATTTCACTATTTTTCATATTTGAATTTTTCTCAAATTCGAAAAGAGGTTCACTTTGGTTTTAAAAAATTTCTCTCCGAAATATTTCCAATATAAAAATAAAAGAGAGGAGATAAAAGGACTTTTCCAAAACAAAAGAAATATTGGAGGAAAAATGTTAAAACCCAATAAATATTTTATTTGGGATTTTATTGCTATTTTATTTGAATTAGAAAAATATGCATTTTCAAAATTGCATTTTAAGCCAGAAAAAAATGTACACTTTGTTCTAAATATTTTATTTAGACGGAAAAAATATTTTTGGCATTTTTAGAATTTTTTATATATTTATTTAGGATTTTATTTGGCGGAATTGTTTTTAAAATAATGTTTCCCAGACCGAACTGGGTGGGGACCAGTCGGCCCAGCTGCGCGCCGACGTAGGAGCCGGCTCGGGTCACGAGATCGAGGCCTCCCCAGGCTATATATAGCCAAGGTCTCAGGCCGCCTCAGCCCCAAACTACCGCCGCCGCCAGCCCGCCTCGTGACGCGTGCCACCCGCCGCCGCTGTCGGAAGCCGCCGCACCGACCGGTTTTTTCGGTTCTTTGTCGGTTTTTCTGGTAAACCCTAGATCTAAATCTAGATCCAATTTTTTTTCGTGATTCGGTTTTCCTCGGTTTTCCGCCGATTAGATCGGTTTTTCTCGGTTTAGAGATATTTTGTGAACGTTCATTCGTTTAGATCTTCTAACGAACGAATTCGTTCGTTAGTCTCTGTTAGCGGACGTTCGTCCGATATATTTTTTTCTTTTTATTTTATTTTTCGGCCAGGGACCTATCCGTGAATACTTTTATCGTAGATTAGCCCCTGATTTTCAAACCCTCGCAACTTTTCAACTGTTCGTCCAAATCCAGTGAAACCAACGCCAAAATCTTCGTCTCGAAGCCCTCTTTCCAGTTAATCAACTTGAACATGGTTTTAACAATTTAAAATTTGGTTTCAAGCAGATTTGAATTCGGATTTCTTTTGATCGTAGTTTGAGTTTCGTAACTCCGATTCGATTGATTCTTTTTGCAAATCGAAGCTCTTCAGTTGAACTTTCAGTTTGGACTCTCTTATTTGAGTTTTACCCTTGCATCTATGCTTGAGTGCTTATGTATGCTATTGTTTGTTTGCGATAGAATTTCCGGAGTGTGAAGCGTGCTACTACGAGTCTCTAGGGTTTGCAGATCGTCAGCAAGGCAAGTAACACTTTGATCATACCTCTTTATCACCCAGTTTTTATGCATTAGTTCCAATCCTCAAACATTGCATGAGTAGGATCTCTTAACATGTGGGTATTGGGAAGTAGATGATGAGGTAGAACCTATTGCCCTTTTATTATCAAACCCTGGGAGTTACTTCTATGTTATGCTTATACTGATATGCTATGCTTGTAGACGTGGATTGGTTGAGTGTATCCATGACAGATGTGAGAGTTATTAATTAACGGTCAACTTAAGGTGGCTACTTAAATACACATCTGGGTGGATTGGTTGCGGGCACCTGGAGAATCCAGTGTTGTCCTAGGATATCCCGGAGTACCCGTGTGATCATCTTATGGTTCGCCACCCAGGCTCAAAGGGATCACAAGATTATTCATGCTAGAAACTTCCATGTTTAGCCACAAGCCATTATGGGCTCTGGCATAGTTGAGTATGTTGCGTGACCTCTTTCAGTGGTAGGATAGCAGATGTAGGGGAAAGTAGGTGTAACTGTCTACCCAGAGTAAAGAGTAAATGCTTCCGAAAGACTGTGTCTTAGTCATCCGTTTCTCAAACACCATGTAGTGCGAGAAATCCAACGGAGGAGATCGAGTCTTGTGGGGAAAAGTGCGCAAACCTCTGCAGAGTGTACAAACTAATCATGGTTAGCCGTGTCCCCAGTTATGGACATCTTGAGTATCTGGTTCTTGAATTATCATGTTGATCTCATCATTCTAAATTAATTTGTTGGGTTATTAATACTGCTTAATTGGGATTGAGTTGGAGTAACCTTCTCAATGTTTATCAACTACCATGATAGTTAAACTAAATATATTCCTTTGTTGTAGGAAAAAATTGGCTTTTCGCAAACACATTATAACCATAGAGCCTCCACCAGCCAAATATGCATATAGTTGTAGAATTTACCTGTTCATTGCTCTACTGTGTTATATTGCCAGCATATTCCATGTGTTGACCCATTTTCGGGCTGCAACGTATTATGTTGCAGACTTCTCAGACGAAGAGTAAGGTGCTCTAGGTCATTGTCGTGCACTCAGCTATGTCGTTGGAGTTGATGGACTCACTTTATCTTCCAAGCCTTCCACTGTTATCGTATTTAGATGGCCTTAAGCCATATTATTATAATAATTACTCTCTTATGAGTTATTCAATGTAATAAGTGTGTGATTGCAACTCTGTTATAAATCCATCAAGTACTGTGTGTGTCAGCATTACCGATCCAGGGATGACACTTATGCACAGATATGCGACCGTTTGAGGTTGGATCGCTACATTATTATTGCATCTAGGGCATATTTCCTTCAGTCTCCCACTTGCACTAGACTTAATAATCTAGATTACATTGTAATTATTCTAACACCCATGAAGTCTCGGTGTTGATCATATTTTGCTCATGAGAGAGGCTTAGTCAACGGGTCTGCAACATTCAGATCCGTATGTATTTTACAAATCTCTATGTCTTCCTCCTTGACTTGATCAGGGATGGAATTGAAGCGTCTCTTGATGTGCTTCGTTCTCCTGTGAAATCTGGATTCCTTTGCCAAGCCAATTGCACCAGTATTGTCAAAAAAGATTTTCATTGGACCCGATGCATTAGGTATGACACCTAGATCGGATATGAACTCCTTCATCCAGACTCCTGCATTTGCTGCTTCCGAAGCAGCTATGTACTCCGCTTGGAACTGCACCAACTGACAGCTCCACCATTCAATAAAAATGTGTATCTGGTTTGTGACTTAGAGTCATCCGGATCAATGTCAAAGCTTGCATCGACGTAACCATTTACAACGAGCTCTTTGTCACCTCCATAAACGAGAAACATATCCTTAATCCTTTTCAGGTATTTTAGGATGTTCTTGACCGCTGTCTAGTGATCCACTCATGGATTACTTTGGTACCTCCCTGCTAAACTAATAGCAAGGCACACATCAGGTCTAGTACACAACATTGCATACATGATAGAACCTATGGCTGAAGCATAGGGAATGACTTTCATTTTCTCTCTATCTTCTACAGTGGTCGGGCATTGAGTCTGACTCAACTTCACACCTTGTAACACAGGCAAGAACCCTTTCTTTGCTTGATCCATTTTGAACTTCTTCAAAACTTTATCAAGGTATGTGCTTTGTGAAAGTCCAATTAAGTGTCTTGATCTATCTCTATAGATCTTGATGCCCAATATATAAGCAACTTCACCGAGGTCTTTCATTGAAAAATTCTTATTCAAGTATCCTTTTATGCTATTCAGAAATTCAGTATCATTTCCGATCAACAATATGGCATGTACATATAATATCAGAAATGCTACAGAGCTCCCACTCACTTTCTTGTAAATACAGGCTTCTCCAAAAGTCTGTATAAAACCATATGCTTTGATCACACTATCAAAGCGTATATTCCAACTACGAGAGGCTTGCACCAGTCCATAAATGGATCGCTGGAACTTGCACACTTCGTTAGCACCTTTTGGATCGACAAAACCTTCTGGTTGCATCATATACAACTCTTCTTTAAGATATCCATTAAGGAATGCAGTTTTAACATCCATTTGCTAAATTTCATAATCATAAAATGCGGCAATTGCTAACATGATTCAGACGGACTTAAGCATCGCTACTGGTGAGAAGGTCTCACCGTAGTCAATTCCTTGAACTTGTCGAAAACCTTTCGCAACAAGTCAAGCTTTGTAGATAGTAATATTACCGTTCGCGTCAGTCTTCTTCTTGAAGATCCATTTATTCTCTATGGCTTGCCGATCATCGGGCAAGTCAACCAAAGTCCACACTTTGTTCTCATACATGGATCCCATCTCAGATTTCATGGCCTCAAGCCATTTCGCGGAATCTGGTCTCATCGTCGCTTCCTCATAGTTCATAGGTTCGTCATGGTTAAGTAACATGACCTCCAGAAAAGGATTACCATACCACTCTGGTGTGGATCTTACTCTGGTTGACCTACGAGGTTCGGTAGTAACTTGATCAGAAGCTTCATGATCATCATCTTTAGCTTCCTCACTTACTGGTGTAGGAATCACTGGAACTGATTTCAGTGATGAAATACTTTCCAATAATGGAGAAGGTATAGTTACCTCATCAAGTTCTACTTTCCTCCCAATAACTTCTTTTGAGAGAAACTCCTTCTCTAGAAAGGATCCATTCTTAGCAACGAATATCTAGCCTTCGGATCTGTGATAGAAGGTGTACCCAATAGTCTCCTTTGGGTATCCTATGAAGACACATTTCTCCGATTTGGGTTCAAGATTTATCAGGTTGAAGCTTTTTGACATAAGCATTGTAGCCCCAAACTTTAAGAAACGACAACTTGGGTTTCTAGACAAACCATTGTTCATATGGTGTCGTCTCAACGGATTTAGATGGTGCCCTATTTAACTTGAATGCAGCCGTCTCTAAAGCATAACCCCAAAACGATAGCGGTAAATCAGTAAAAGACATCATAGATCGCACCATATCTAATAAAGTATGATTACGACGTTCTTACACACCATACGCTGTGGTGTTCCGGGTGGCGTGAGTTGCGAAACTATTCCGCATTGTTTCAAATGAAGACCAAACTCGTAACTCAAATATTCTCCTCCACGATCAGATCGTAGAAATTTTATTTTCTTGTTACGATGATTTTCCACTTCACTCTGAAATTCTTTACAATTTTCAAATGTTTCAGACTTATGTTTCATTAAGTAGATATACCCATATCTGCTTAAATCATCTCTAAAGGTCAGAAAATAACGATACCCGCCGTGAGCATCAACACTCATCGGACCGCATACATCAGTATCTATTATTTCCAAAAAGTCTGTTGCTCGCTCCATTGTTCCGGAGAACGGAGTCTTAGTCATCTTGCCCATGAGGCATGGTTCGCAAGCATCAAGTGATTCCAAAAGTCCATCAGCATGGAGTTTCTTCATGTGCTTTACACCAATATGACATAAACGGCAGTGCCACAAATAAGTTGCACTATCATTATTAAACTTATATCTTTTGGCTTCAATACTATGAACATGTGTATCACTACTATCAAGATTTAGTAAAAATAGACCACTCATCAAGGGTGCATGACCATAAATAGAACAACCATTATTCTCTGATTTAAATGAATAGCCGTCTCGCATCAAACAAGATCCAAATATAATGTTCATGCTTAACGCTGACACCAAATAACAATTATTCAGGTCTAAAACTAATCCTGAAGGTAGATGTAGAGGTAGCATGCCGACGGCGATCACATCGACTTTGGAACCATTTCCCACGCGCATCGTTACCTCGTCCTTAGCCAATCTTTGCTTAATCCGTAGCCCCTGTTTCGAGTTGCAAATATTAGCAACAAAACCAGTATCAAATACCCAGGCGCTATTGCGAGCATTAGTAAGGTACACACAAATAACATGTATATCAAATATACCTTTCACTTTGCCATCCTTCTTCTCCGCCAAATACTTGGGGCAATTCCGCTTCCAGTGACCAGTCCCTTTGTAGTAGAAGCACTCAGTCTTAGGCTTAGGTCCATACTTGGGCTTCTTCACTTGAGCAGCAACTTGCTTGCCGTTCTTCTTGAAGTTCCCCTTCTTCCCTTTACCCTTTTTCTTGAAACTAGTGGTCTTGTTGACCATCAAGACTTGATGCTCCTTCTTGATTTCTACCTCCACAGCCTTTAGCATTGCGAGGAGCTCAGGAATTGTCTTATCCATCCCTTGCATATTATAGTTCATCATGAAGCTCTTGTAGCTTGGTGGCAGTGATTGAATAACTCTGGCAATGACACTATCAACTGGAAGATTAACTCCCAGCTGAGTCAAGTGATTGTGGTACCCAAACATTCTGAGTATATGCTCACTGACAGAACTATTCTCCTCCATTTTGCAGCTATAAAACTTATTGGAGACTTCATATCTCTCAATCCGGGCATTTGCTTGAAATATTAACTTCAACTCCTGGAACATCCCATATGCTCCATGACTTTCAAAATGTCATTGAAGTCCCGGTTCTAAGATGTAAAGTATGGCACACTGAACTATCGAGTAGTCATCAGCTTTGCTCTGTCAGACGTTCATAACATCTGGTGTTGCTCCTGCAGTGGGTTTGGCACCTAGCGGTGCTTCCAGGACGTAATTCTTCTATGCAGCAATGAGGATAATCCTCAAGTTATGGACCCAGTCCGTGTAATTGGTACCATCATCTTTCAAGTTAGCTTTCTCTAGAAACGCATTAAAATTCAACAGAACAACAACACAGGCCATTTATCTACAACTACATAGACATGCAAAATACTATCAGGTACTAAGTTCATGATAAATTAAAGTTCAATTAATCATATTACTTAAGAACTCCCACTTAGATAGACATCCCTCTAATCATCTAAGTGATCACGTGATCCATATCAACTAAACCATGTCCGATCATCACGTGAGATGGAGTAGTTTTCAATGGTGAACATCACTATGTTAATCATATCTACTATATGAGTCATGCTCGACCTGTAGGTGTCAGTGTTCCAAGGCCTTATCTGCATATGCTAGGCTCGTCAAGTTTAACCCGAGTATTCTACGTGTGCAAAACTGGGTTGCACCCGTTGTATGTGAACGTAGAGCTTATTGAAGGAAATATTCCCTAGAGGCAAAATAAAGTTGTTATTTATATTTCCTTGTATCATGATAAATGTTTATTATTCATGCTAGAATTTTATTAACCGGAAACTTAGTAGATGTGTAAATACATAGACAAATAGAGTGTCACTAGTTTGCCTCTACTTGACTAGCTCGTTGAATCAAAGATGGTTATGTTTCCTAACCATAGACATGAGTTGTCATTTGATTAATGGGATCACATCATTAGAGAGTGATGTGATTGACTTGACCCATCCGTTAGCTTAGCACGTTTATCATTTAGTTTGTTGCTATTGCTTTCTCCATAACTATACATGTTCCTATGACTATGAGATCATGCAACTCCCGAATACCGGAGGAACACTTTGTGTGCTACCAAACGTCACAACGTAACTGGGTGATTATAAAGGTTCTCTACAGGTGTCTCCGATGGTGTTTGTTGAGTTGGCAAGGATCAAGATTAGGATTTTTCACTCCGATTGTCGGAGAGGTATCTCTGGGCCCTCTCGGTAATGTACATCACAATAAGCCTTGCAAGCAATGTAGCTAATGAGTTAGTTACAGGATGTAGCATTACGGAACGAGTAAAGAGACTTGTCGGTAACGAGATTGAACTAGGTATTAAGATACCGACGATCGAATCTCAGGCAAGTAACATACCAATGACAAAAGGAACAACGTATACCATTATGCGATTTGACCGATAAAGATCTTCGTAGAATATGTAGGAGCCAATATGAGCATCCAGGTTCCGCTATTGGTTATTGATCGGAGACATGTCTCGGTCATGTCTACATAGTTCTCGAACCCGTAGGGTCCGCACGCTTAACGTACGGTGACGATCGGTATTACGAGTTTATGTGTTTTGATGTACCGAAGATAGTTCGGAGTCTCGGATTTGATCACGGACATGATGAGAAGTCTCGAAATGGTTGAGACATAAAGATCGATATATTGGAAGGCTATGTTTGGACATCGGAATGGTTTCGGATGAGTTCAGCCATTTTTCGGATGAGTTCGGCCATTTTTCGGAGTACTGGGAGGTTATTACCGGAACCCCCCGGGGAGTATATGGGCATTATTGGGCCTTACTGGAAAAGAGGGGAGGGAAGGAAAAGGTGGGAGACGCGCCCCCTAGCATAATCCGAATTGGGAGGGGGGCGCCCCCCCCTTTCCTTTCTCCTCTTCTTCCCTTCCTTCTCTCCTACTCCTACTACATGGAAGGGGGAATCCTACTCCCGGTGGGAGTAGGACTCCCCTACGGCGCGCCGTAGAGAGGGCTGGCCCCTCCCCTCCTCCACTCCTTTATATACGAGGGAGGGGGCACCCCATAGACACACAAGTTGATCATTGATCTTTAGCCTTGTGCGGTGCCCCCCTCCACCATAATCCACCTCGGTAATACCGTAGAGGTGCTTAGGCGAAGCCCTGTTCCGGTAGCAACATCATCACCGTCATCACGTAGTCATGTTGACGAAGCTCTCCCTCGAAGCTCTACTGGATCGTGAGTTCGTGGGACGTCACCGAGCTGAACGTGTGCAGATCGTGGAGGTGTCGTATCTTCGGTGCGAGATCGTTCGATCGTGAAGACGTATGACTACATCAACCGCGTTGTCATAACACTTCTGCTTACGGTCTATGAGGGTACGTAGACGATACTCTCCCCTCTCGTTGCTATGCATCACCATGATCTTGCGTGTGCGAACGGATTTTTTGAAATTACTACGTTCCCCAACAGTGGCATCCGAGCCAGGTTTATGCGTAGATGTTATATGCACGAGTAGAAAACAAAGGAGTTGTGGGTGTGGGTATATACATATTGCTTGCCGTCACAAGTTGATTCTTGATTCAGCGGCATTGTTGGATGAAACGGCCCAGACCGACATTATGCGTACGCTTACGCGAGACTGGTTCTACCGATGTGCTTCTCACACAGGTGGCTAGTGGGTGTATGTTTCTCCAGCTTTAGTTGAATCGGATTCAATGAACAGGGTTCTTTCTGAAGATCAAAAAGCAATCACTATACCGCGTTGTGGTTTCTGATGCGTAGGTAAGAACGGTTCTTGCTTAGCCCGTAGCAGCCACGTAAAACTTGCAACAACACAGTAGAGGATGTCCAACTTGTTTTTGCAGGGCATGTTGTGATGTGATATGGTCAAGACATGATGCTAAATTTTATTGTATGAGATGATCATGTTTTGTAACGCAGTTATCGGCAACTGGCAGGAGCCATATGGTTGTCGCTTAATTGTACTAAATGCAATCGCCATGTAATTGCTTTACTTTATCACTAAGCGGTAGCGATGGTCGTATAGGCAATAGTTGGCGAGACAACAACGATACTTCGATGGAGATCAAGGTGTCAAGCCGGTGACGATGGTGATCATGATGGTGCTTTGGAGATGGAGATCAAAGGCACAAGATGATGATGGCCATATCATATCACTTATATTGATTGCATGTGACGTTTATCCTTTATGCATCTTATTTTTCTTAGTTCGGCGGTAGCATTATAAGATGATCTCTCATTAAATTTCAAGGTATAAGTGTTCTCCCTGAGTATGCACCGTTGCTACAGTTCGTCGTGTCGAGACACCACGTGATGATCGGGTGTGATAAGCTCTACGTTCACATACAACGAGTGCAAGCCAGTTTTGCACACGCAGAATACTCGGGTTAAACTTGACGAGCCTAGCATATGCAGATATGGCCTCGGAACACTGGAGACCGAAAGGTTGAGCGTGAATCATATAGTAGATATGATCAACATAGTGATGTTCACCATTGAAAACTACTCCATCTCACGTGATGATCAGACATGGTTTAGTTGATATGGATCATGTGATCACTTAGATTATTAGAGAGATGTCTATCTAAGTGGGAGTTCTTAAGTAATTTGCTTAATTGAACTTTAATTTATCATGAACTTAGTACCTGATAGTATTTTGCATGTCTATGTTGTTGTAGATAGATGGCCCGTGCTATTGTTCCGTTGATTTTTAATGCGTTCCTAGATAAAGCTAAGTTGAAAGATTATGGTAGCAACTACACAGACTGGGTCCGTAACTTGAGGATTATCCTCATTGCTGCACAGAAGAATTACGTCCTGGAAGCATCTCTAGGTGACGAACCCGCGGCAGGAGCAACGCCAGATGTTATGAACACCTGGCAGAGCAAAGATGACTACTCGATAGTTCAGTGTGCCATGCTTTACGGCTTAGAACCGGGACTTCAACGACGTTTTGAACGTGATGGATCATATGAGATGTTCTAGGAGTTGAAGTTAATATTGCAAGCAAATGCCCGGATTGAGAGATATGAAGTCTCCAATAAGTTCTACAGCTGCAAGATGGAAGAGAATAGTTCTGTCAGTGAACATATACTCAGAATGTCTGGGTACCACAACCACTTGACTCAACTGGGAGTTAATCTTCCTGATGGTAGTGTCATTGACAGAGTTCTTCAATCACTGCCGCCAAGCTACAAGAGCTTCGTGATAAACTGTCATATGGAAGGGATGGATAAGACGATTCCTGAGCTCTTCGCAATGCTAAAAGCTACGGAGGTAGAAATCAAGAAGGAGCATCAAGTGTTGATGGTCAACAAGACCACCAGTTTCAAGAAAAAGGGTAAAGGGAAGAAGGGGAACTTCAAGAAGAATAGCAAACCAGTTGCTGCTCAAGTGAAGAAACCCAAGTCTGGACCTAAGCCTGAGACTGAGTGCTTCTACTACAAAGGAACTGGTCACTGGGAGCGGAACTGCCCCAAGTATTTGGCGGAGAAGAAGGATGGCAAAGTGAAAGGTATATTTGATATACATGTTATTGATGTGTACCTTACTAATGCTCGCAATAGTGCCTGGGTATTTGATACTGGTTTAGTTGCTAACATTTGCAACTCAAAACAGGGGCTACAGATTAAGAGAAGATTGGCTAAGGACGAGGTGACGATGCGCGTGGGAAATGGTTCCAAAGTCGATGTGATCGCCGTCGGCACGCTACCTCTACATCTACCTTCGGGATTAGTATTAGACCTAAATAATTGTTATTTGGTGCTAGCATTAAGCATGAACATTATATCTGGATCTTGTTTGATGCGAGATGGTTATTCATTTAAATCAGAGAATAATGGTTGTTCTATTTATATGAGTAATATCTTTTGTGGTCTTGCACCCCTGATGAGTGGTCTATTTTTACTAAATCTTGATAGTAGTGATACACATGTTCATAGTATTGAAGCCAAAAGATGCAGAGTTGATAATGATAGTGCAACTTATTTGTGGCACTGCCGTTTAGGTCATATTGGTATAAAGCGTATGAAGAAACTCCATTCTGGTGGACTTCTGGAATCACTTGATTATGAATCACTTGGTACTTGCGAACCATGCCTCATGGGCAAGATGACTAAAACTCCGTTCTCCGGAACAATGGAGCGAGCAACAGAGTTATTGGAAATCATACATACTGATGTATGTGGTCCAATGAACATTGAAGCTTGCGGCGGATATCGTTATTTTCTCACCTTCACAGATGATTTGAGCAGATATGGGTATATCTACTTAATGAAACATAAGTCTGAAACATTTGAAAAGTTCAAAGAATTTCAGAGTGAAGTGGAAAATCATCATAACAAGAAAATCAAGTTTCTACGATCTGATCGTGGAGGCGAATATTTGAGTTATGAGTTTGGACTTCATTTGAAACAATGCGGAATAGTTTCGCAACTCACGCCACCTGGAACACCAGAACGTAATGGTGTGTCCCAATGTCGTAATCGTACTTTACTAGATATGGTGCGATCTATGATGTCTCTCACTGATTTACCGCTATCATTTTGGGGTTACGCTTTAGAGACAACTGCATTCACATTAAATAGGGCACCATCTAAATCCGTCGAGACGACAGCTTATGAACTATGGTTTGGCAAGAAACCCAAGTTGTCGTTTCTTAAAGTTTGGGGTTGCGATGCTTATGTGAAAAAGCTTCAACCTGATAAGCTCGAACCCAAATCGGAGAAATGTGTCTTCATACGATACCCAAGGGAGACTGTTGGGTACACCTTATATCACAGATCCGAAGGCAAGATATTCGTTGCTAAGAATGGATCCTTTCTAGAGAAGGAGTTTCTCTCGCAAGAAGTGAGTGGGAGGAAAGTAGAACTTGACGAGGTAATTGTACCTTCTCCCTTATTGGAAAGTAGTTCATCACTGAAATCAGTTCCAGTGATTCCTACACCAGTAAGTGAGGAAGCTAATGATGATGATCATGAAACTTCTGATCAAGTTACTACCGTACCTCGTAGGTCAACCAGAGTAAGATCCGCACCAGAGTGGTACGGCAATCCTGTTCTGAAGTCATGATACTTGACCATGACGAACGTACGAACTATGAGGAAGCGATGATGAGCCCAGATTCCGTAAAATGGCTTGAGGCCATGAAATCTAAGATGGGATCCATGTATGAGAACAAAGTATGGACTTTGGTTGACTTGCCTGATGATCGGCAGGCCATAGAGAATGAATGGATCTTCAAGAAGAAGACTGATGCTGACGGTAATGTTACTGTCTACAAAGCTTGACTTGTCGCAAAAGGTTTCCGACAAGTTCAAGGAGTTGACTACGATGAGACCTTCTCACCCGTAGCGATGCTTAAGTCCGTCCAAATCATGTTAGCAATTGCCGCATTTTATGATTATGAAATTTGGCAAATGGATGTTAAAACTGCATTCCTTAATGGATATCTTAAAGAAGAGTTGTATATGATGCAACCAGAAGGTTTTGTCGATCCAAAAGGTGCTAACGAAGTGTGCAAGCTCCAGCGATCCATTTATGGACTGGTGCAAGCCTCTTGGAGTTGGAATGTACGCTTTGATAGTGTGATCAAAGCATATGGTTTTATACAGACTTTTGGAGAAGCCTGTATTTACAAGAAAGTGAGTGGGAGCTCTGTAGCATTTCTGATATTATATGTAGATGACATATTGTTGATCGAAAATGATACTGAATTTCTGAATAGCATAAAAGGATACTTGAATAAGAATTTTTCAATGAAAGACCTCGGTGAAGCTGCTTATATAATGGGCATCAAGATCTATAGAGATAGATCAAGACGCTTGATTGGACTTTCACAAAGCACATACCTTTATAAAGTTTTGAAGAAGTTCAAAATGGATCAGGCAAAGAAAGGGTTCTTGCCTGTATTACAAGGTGTGAAGTTGAGTCAGACTCAATGCCCGACCACTGCAGAAGATAGAGAGAAAATGAAAGGTGTTCCCTATGCTTCAGCCACAGGCTCTATCATGTATGCAATGTTGTGTACCAGACCTGATGTGTGCCTTGATATGAGTTTAGCAGGGAGGTACCAAAGTAATCCAGGAGTGGATCACTAGACAACGGTCAAGAACATCCTGAAATACCTGAAAAGGACTAAGGATATGTTTCTCGTATATGGAGGTGACAAAGAGCTCGTCGTAAATGGTTACGTCGATGCAAGCTTTGACACTGATCCGGATGACTCTAAGTCACAAACCAGATATGTGTTTTTATTAAATGGTGGAGCTGTCAGTTGGTGCAGTTCCAAGCAGAGCATCGTGGCAGGATCTACGTGTGAAGCGGAATACATAGTTGCTTCGGAAGCAGCAAATGAAGGAGTCTGGATGAAGGAGTTCATATCCGATCTAGGTGTCATACCTAGTGCATCGGGTCTAATGAAAATCTTTTGTGACAATACTAGAGCAATTGCCTTAGCAAAGGAATCCAGATTTCACAAGAGAACCAAGCACCTCAAGAGACGCTTCAATTCCATCCGCGATCAAGTCAAGGAGGGAGACATAGAGATTTGCAAGATACATACGGATCTGAATGTTGCAGACCCGTTGACTAAGCCTCTCTCACGAGCAAAACATGATCAACACCAAGACTCCATGGGTGTTAGAATCATTACAATATAATCTTGATTATTGACTCTAGTACAAGTGGGAGACTGAAGGAAATATGCCCTAGATGCAATTATAAAGTTGTTATTTAGATTTCCTTATATCATGATAAATGTTTATTATTCATGCTAGAATTGTTGTCGGTGACCGGCGGATCTTGGGTTGGGGGTCCCGAACTGTGCGTCTAAGGCGGATGGTAACAGGAGGCAGGGGACACGATATTTACCCAGGTTCGGGCCCTCTTGATGGAGGTAAAACCCTACGTCCTGCTTGATTGTTCTTGATGATATGAGTATTACAAGAGTTGATCTACCACGAGATCAGAGAGGCTAAACCCTAGAAGCTAGCCTATGGTATGATTGTATGTTGTCCTACGGACTAAAACCCTCCGGTTTATATAGACACCGGAGGGGGCTAGGGTTACACAAGGTCGGTTACAAAGGAGGAGATATACATATCCGTATTGCCTAGCTTGCCTTCTACGCCAAGTAAAGTCCCATCCGAACACGAGACGAAGCCTTCAATCTTGTATCTTCATAGTCCAACAGTCCGGCCAAAGGATATAGTCTGGCTGTCCGGAGACCCCCTAATCTAGGACTCCCTCAGTAGCCCCCGAACCAAGCTTCAATGACGTCAAGTCCGACATGCAGTATTGTCTTCGGCATTGCAAGGCGGGTTCTTCTCCAAATTTTGAATGTTTGTCAAGTAGTGTCCGGTCCCATAAATGTTGGACTTCTTGGCTTCCGCGTCCAATAAGGGCTATCTTCCACGCGTCGAATGAATACGAGGAGCCAGGGCGTTTTTACATTCGCCCCCCAAGCCAGATAAATAAATTGTCTATTAAAGGGATGGGGATTCTTAGATCCAATCCATACCATCCTCCCACAGCAAGAATCCATCGGAGCATGATAACCCACAAGTATAGGGGATCGCAACAGCTTTCGATAAGTAAGAGTGTCGAACCCAACGAGGAGCTAAAGGTAGAACAAATATTCCCTCAAGTTCTATCGACCACCGATACAACTCTACGCACGCTTGACGTTCGCTTTACCTAGAACAAGTATGAAACTAGAAGTACTTTGTAGGTGTTGTTGGATAGGTTTGCAAGATAATAAAGAGTACGTAAATAAAAAGTAGGGGATGTTTAGATAAAGAAACAATAAAGTAAATATAGCGAGTGTGGAAAAGTGGTGGTAGGAGTTGCGAAATTGCCCCTAAGCAATTGACTACTTTACTAGACCGATAGCAAGTATTATGTGGGAGAGGCTAGCATGTCATCCCTGACTTGGAATTCTATGCACTTATGATTGGAACTATTAGCAAGCATCCGCAACTAATAATGTTCATTAAGGTAAAACCCAACCATAGCATTAAGATATATTGGTCCCCCTTCAATCCCATATGCATCAATTTCTATGCTAGGTTGAAGCTTCTGTCACTCTTGCCCTCCAATACATAGTCCTATCAACATACAACTAACCCTAGGGTGTGATCCACGTGCGCAATCATATGATGGGCACCAAAGGACAGCAACATAACCACAAGAAAATTAAATCAATCATAGCAATTCATCAACCACTGATAGGACAACAAAAATCTACTCAGACATCATAGGATGGCAACACATCATTGGATAATAATATGAAGCATAAAGCACCATGTTCAAGTAGAGGGTGCAGAGGGTTGCGGGAGAGTGGACCGCTGTAGATAGAGGGGGGAAGGTGATGGAGATGTTGGTGAAGATGGCGGAGGTGTTGGTGTAGATCGCGGTGATGATGATGGCCCCCGATGGCACTCCGGTGCCACCGGAAGCGAGGGGGAGAGAGCCCCCCTCCTTCTTCCTCTTCCTTGACCTCCTCCCTAGATGGGAGAAGGGTTTCCCCTCTGGTCCATGGCCTCCATGGCACGGGAGGGGCGAGAGCCCCTCCGAGATTGGATCTGTCTCTCTGTCTCTCTCTGTTTCTGCGTTCTCAGATTCTTCCATTTCACCGTTTCTTATATTCCCGGAGATCCGTAACTCCGATTGGGCTGAAATTTTGACACGATCTTTTTCCAGAAATTAGCTCTCTTGCGGCGAAAGAAGGGCATCAACCGCCTTACGGGTGGCCCACGAGGGTCAGGGGCGCGCCCCCCTGCCTCGTGGCCACCTCGGGCACCGTCTCGCGTGGATTTTCCTTCCCAAAAATCATATATATTCCAAAAAAAATCTCTGTCAGTTTTTATCCCGTTTGGACTCCGTTTGATATGGATATTTTGCGAAACAAAAAACATGCAACAAACAGGAACTGGCACTAGGCACCGGATCAATATGTTAGTCCCAAAAATAGTATAAAGAGTTGCCAAAAGTATATGAAAGTTGTAGAATAATGGCATGGAACAATCAAAAAATTATAGATATGACGGAGACGTATCAGCATCCCCAAGCTTAATTCCTGCTCGTCCTCGAGTAGGTAAATGATAAAAAAAGATAATTTTTTATGTGGAATGCTACCTAGCATAATCTTGATCATATGTCTAATCATGGCATGAATATTAAGATACGAGTGATTCAAAGCAATAGTCTATCATTTGACATAAGAACAATAATACTTCAAGCCTACTAATAAAGCAATCATGTCTTTTCAAAATAACAAGGCCAAAGAAAGTTATCCCTACAAAATCATATAGTCTGGCTATGCTCCATCTTCTTCACACAATATACTCAAATCATGCACAACCCCGATGACAAGCCAAGCAATTGTTTCATACTTTTGACGTTCTCAAACCTTTTCAACTTTCACGCAATACATGAGCGTGAGCCATGGACATAGCACTATAGGTGGAATAGAATGGTGGTTGTGGAGAAGACAAAAAGGAGAAGATAGTCTCACATCAACTAGGCGTATCAACGGGCTATGGAGATGCCCATCAATAGATATCAGTGTGAGTGAGTAGGGATTGCCATGCAACAGATGCACTAGAGCTATAAGTATATGAAAGCTCAAACTGAAACTGAGTGGGTGTGCATCCAACCTGCTTGCTCATCAAGACCTAGGGCATTTGAGGAAGCCCATCGTTGGAATATACAAGCCAAGTCTATAATGAAAATTCCCACTAGTATATGAAAGTGATAACTCAAGAGACTCTCTATATGAAGAACATGGTGCTACTTTGAAGCACAAGTGTGGTAAAAGGATAGTAACATTGCCCCTTCTCTTTTTTTCTCTCATTTTTTTTATTTTTTTATTTTATATATATATTTTTTTGGGGCCTTCTCTTTTTTTGGCCTTTCTCTTTTTTTTTCGTCCGGAGTCTCATCCCGACTTGTGGGGGAATCATAGTCTCCATCATCCTTTCCTCACTGGGGCAATGCTCTAATAATGATGATCATCACACTTTTATTTACTTACAACTCAATGTTACAACTCGATATCTAGAACAAAGATATGACTCTATATGAATGCCTCCGGCGGTGTACCGGGATGTGCAATGATCTAGCGTAGCAATGACATCAAAAACGGGACAAGCCATGAAAACATCATGCTAGCTATCTTACGATCATGCAAAGCAATATGACAATGAATTCTCAAGTCATGTATATGATGATGATGATGATGATGGAAGTTGCATGGCAATATATATTGGAATGGCTATGGAAATGCCATGATATGTAGGTATAGTGGCTGTTTTGAGGAAGGTATATGGTGGGTTTATGGTACCGGCGAAAGTTGCACGGTACTAGAGAGCCTAGCAATGGTGGAAGGGTGAGAGTGCATATAATTCATGGACTCAACATTAGTCATAAAGAACTCACATACTTATTGCAAAAATCTATTAGTCATCGAAACAAAGTACTACACGCATGCTCCTAGGGGGATAGATTGGTAGGAAAAGACCATCACTCGTCCCCGACCGCCACTCATAAGGAAGACAATCAATAAATACCTCATGCTCCAACTTCGTTACATAACGGTTCACCATACGTGCATGTTACGGGAATCACAAACCTCAACACAAGTATTTCTACAATTCACAACCACCCACTAGCATGACTCTAATATCACCATATTTATATCGCAAAACTATTGCAAGGAATCAAACATATCATATTCAGTGATCTACAAGTTTTATGTAGGATTTTATGACTAACCATGTAAATGACCAATTCCTATCATCTCTCTAAATAGATATAAGTGAAGCAAGAGAGCATTCTACAAATGGCGGTTGTATATGTAAAGAGAAACAGGCAACCAAGCTTCAAATGATATAAGTGAAGCACATGAAGCATTCTATAAAGCCATACTCAAAGAATATAAGTGAAGTGCAAAGAGCATTCTATAAATCAACTAAGGACTATCTCATACCAGCATGGTGCATAAAATAAAAATTAAAACTAAATGCAAAAGACGATCCAAGATTGCACATGTCGCATGAACAAAACGAATCTGAAAACATACCGATATTTGTTGAAGAAAGAGGGGATGCCTTCCTAGCATCCCCAAGCTTAGATGCTTGAGTTTCCTTGAATATTTACTTGGGGTGCCTTGGGCGTCCCCAAGCTTGAGCTCTTGCCTCTCTTCCTTCTTCTCACATCGATACCTTCTCGATCATCGAACACTTCATCCACACAAAACTTCACAGAAAACTCGGTAAGATCCGTTAGTATAATAAAGCAAATCACTACTCTAAGTACTGTTGAAAACCAATTCATATTTTGTTTTTGCATTTTGTCTACTGTAATATAACTTTTCCATGGCTTAATCCACTGATACAAATCGATAGTTTCATCAAAACAAGCAAACCATGCATCAAAAACAGAATCTGTCTAAAACAGAACAGTCTGTAACAATCTGAACATTCACCATACTTATGATACTTGAAACAATTTACCAAAATTAGGAAAAATAAAAAATTTGTATAGGAAGACAGTGCAAAAAGAATCAGAACCATTTGACATTCCAGCTAAAAATGTAAAATCGTGCACTACAGACAAAGTTTCTGTCCTGCACCGTACAAACCATCAAGCAAATGTAAACATCCTAAAGGCGCCACATTATTTTTATATTTAAACTTTATAAAAGCACACAACAGAAATAAATGACTCTCTAAAACTTCCGGGTTGTCTCCCTGGCAGCGCTTTCTTTAAAGCCATTAAGCTAGGCATATAGTGCTCAAGTAATGGATCCACCCGGATCCCAAGGTATATCAAAGGCAATTTTAATTAACAATGATTTGTAATTTAGTAGTGAGCACAAAGTAACATGTATCAAGCAATGACGAAGTCTAACTCTCTTCCTATGCATCGGCATGTCATAAAATAATAATTCATGCACACAAAGTAAAGGCCAATGCATAGTATAAACAGTTTCTTGCAATTTTATTGTATTGGAAACATAGAGAGGTGGAGATATAGTTCCTCTCTCATAATAATTTCAAGTAGGAGCAGGAAGCACATGCATATTATATTCATCAAAATCATCATGTGCAACGGTAAAAGGCAACCCATTAATATAATCCTTAATAAGTGCAAACTTCTCCGATATAGTGTAGTCGGGAGAATTCAAAACGATAATAGGACTATCATGCGTGGGTGCAATAGCAAAAATTTCATTTTTAACATAAGGAACTATAGCAAGTTCATCTCCATAAGCATAATTCATATTGGCATCTTGGCCACAAGCATAGCAAGCATCATCAAAAAGGGATATTTCAAAAGAATCGACGGGATCATAGCAATTATCATAATATTCATCCATCGGTAAGCACGAAGGGGAATTAAACAATGTATGAGTTGAAGAGTTACTCTCATTAGAAGGTGGGCATGGGTGATCAATCCGCTCTTCCTCCTTTTGTTCTTCGCTCTCCTCCTCATCTTTTTCATCCAATGAGCTCACAGTTTCATCAACTTCTTCTTCCATAGACTCCTGCAAAATATTAGTCTCTTCTTGGACAGCGGAGACTTTCTCAATAAGTGCATTAATATCGTAATTGTATTCATAATTCTCATAACAATATCTGAGGATAGCTAAATTTTCAGGTCTATAACAAGCATCATCAAAATCTTCAAACTCTTTAAACATAGATTCAATTTCATAAGCACCCATAAAACCAACAAATTCTTCTATTTGCTCCACATCATAGTAATCATATATACCATTAGCATAAGAAGCTAAGGTTTTATTATCATTAAATTTGCATGAAAAGGGAAGGTGTGGAGCATTCATCCTAGAGCAACAAGTATAATCATATTCCGAGCATAGTTGTCTAGCATACCACTTCAATATATGAATTTGATCCCATAATAGTTTCCCTTTTTGTGTCAAGCAATAATCCCTAAAGTATTCACGTTGATCGAACGTTACTCCCATTACATAATTAAATGCGGTTTTCTCAGGATTATTAAAGTAGTACATAATATCTTTCACATAACCAGCATCGAGGGTTTTAGGAGGTTCCCCATCTCCATGAGCAGAAAGTACACCTAATTTTTTTGGTATTTCGTGTTCCATATCCATAACTAAAGATAAAGAACAACTAAGAACAGCAAATAAAAATTACTTAGTGATAAAGCAAACAAGCACACACGAGAATATTCATCCCACGCTATTGCTCCCCAGCAACGGCGCCAGAAAAAGGTCTTGATAACCCACAAGTATAGGGGATCGCAACAGCTTTCGATAAGTAAGAGTGTCGAACCCAACGAGGAGCTAAAGGTAGAACAAATATTCCCTCAAGTTCTATCGACCACCGATACAACTCTACGCACGCTTGACGTTCGCTTTACCTAGAACAAGTATGAAACTAGAAGTACTTTGTAGGTGTTGTTGGATAGGTTTGCAAGATAATAAAGAGTACGTAAATAAAAAGTAGGGGCTGTTTAGATAAAGAAACAATAAAGTAAATATAGTGAGTGTGGAAAAGTGGTGGTAGGAGTTGCGAAATTGCCCCTAAGCAATTGACTACTTTACTAGACCGATAGCAAGTATTATGTGGGAGAGGCACTGCTAGCATGTCATCCCTGACTTGGAATTCTATGCACTTATGATTGGAACTATTAGCAAGCATCCGCAACTACTAATGTTCATTAAGGTAAAACCTAACCATAGCATTAAGATATATTGGTCCCCCTTCAATCCCGTATGCATCAATTTCTATGCTAGGTTGAAGCTTCTGTCACTCTTGCCCTCCGATACATAGTCCTATCAACATACAACTAACCCTAGGGTGTGATCCACGCGCGCAATCATATGATGGGCACCAAAGGACAGAAACATAACCACAAGCAAATTAAATCAGTCATAGCAATTCATCAACCACCGATAGGATAACGAAAATCTACTCAGACATCATAGGATGGCAACACATCATTGGATAATAATATGAAGCATAAAGCACCATGTTCAAGTAGAGGGTACAGAGGGTTACGGGAGAGTGGACCGCTGTAGATAGAGGGGGGGAAGGTGATGGAGATGTTGGTTAAGATGGCGGAGGTGTTGGTGTAGATCGCGGTGATGATGATGATGGCCACGGCAGCGTTCCGGCGCCACCGGAAGAGAATGGGAGAGGGGGCCCCTTCGTCTTCTTCTTCCTTGACCTCCTCCCTATATGGGAGAAGGGTTTCCCCTCTGGTCCATGGCCTCCATGGCACGGGAGGGGCGAGAGCCCCTCCGAGATTGGATCTATCTCTCTGTCTCTCTCTGTTTCTGCGTTCTCAGATTCTTCCCTTTCACCGTTTCTTATATTCCCGGAGATCCTTAACTCCGATTGGGCTGAAATTTTGACACGATCTCTATCCGGAAATTAGCTTTCTTGCAGCGAAAGAAGGGCATCAACCACCTTACGGGTGGCCCACGAGGGTCAGGGGCGCGCCCCCCTACCTCGTGGCCACCTCGGGCACCGTCTCGCGTGCATTTTTCTTCCCAAAAATCATATATATTCCAAAAAAATCTCTGTCAGTTTTTATCCCGTTTGGACTCCGTTTGATATGGATATTCTGCGAAACAAAAAACATGCAACAAACAGGAACTGGCACTAGGCACTGGATCAATATGTTAGTCCCAAAAATAGTATAAAAAGTTGCCAAAAGTATATGAAAGTTGTAGAATATTGGCATGGAAAAATCAAAAAATTATAGATACGACAGAGACGTATCAGAGCACGCTTCGGAAAAATCCACTCCAACATGGCCGACCACCGCAGCTCTTCCTCTCACCCCCATAGCCCTAAGCCCGGTGATTGGGAGAGGTGTGCTGTCCCACACAGTCGATTAGTCGAACTACAGACTTAGGGATTTCTCCCTCCAGCATATATGGTTCCCGTCTGAGCCGGGCTCGCCACCTACAATGGCGGGGAGCAAGCGGAGAGCTTCCCCAACCCCTCTACTGGGGAGCGGGCGTGCCTTGTTCCTTACTTATTAAGAGGACTCGGATTTCCAATTCATCCGTTCCTCCGCGGGCTCTTGGAGTTTTACGGCCTCCAACTGCATAATTTCACCCCTGCTTCCATATTACACATCGCCGGCTACGTTGCCCTTTGCGAGTTATTCCTGGGTTGTGAGGCTCATTTCGAGCTGTGGAAAAGGTTATTTTGCCTCGTCCCCCGCACACAGAAGGGGTCAATTTATCAAGTGGGCGGAGCCGAAATATGGCGCATCGCCGAAACCGAATATCTGTCCGGTACTCCGAAGAAGACGTCCGAAGACTGGCCTTCGAAATGGTTTTATATGGAGGACGTCCCCCTTCCGGACCCTGTTCGGCGGGGTCTTCCTAAGTTCAACAATGCTCCTCTGAAGAAACGCCGAAGCTGGCGCCCACGGAGCCCCCAGGAGGAAGACAACAGAGAAGTCCTTTACCTAATGAACCGGATTAAAGCGCTGGCTCAATCAGGATTGACAGTAATCGAGGTTATGTCAATATGCATAATGCGGGGAGTGCAGCCACTTCAATATCGAGGGCACCCCCTGTGGTGTTTTAACGGGGAAGATGATGCCACCCGTTGCGGGCGTAAGGGACCGGACTCCGTTGCTGCTTTAGCAAAAATTCTTCTGAGTTGTTCAAGGAAGAGGAAGAGGAGTTCATCCGCATCAAGCCACGGGATGGATTCTCCATGTACAACCCTCCAAGCTGGGTGAGTTATATCTCCTTACTCCCATTCTTCCCACATTCTTTGTCGTAGGTACTCACCTTGTCATTTTACGGCAGGAACTGTGAAAAGCTGTAAGGGAGGTCAACAGCCCATCTCCACAACCAGAGGACCCTGACCGGGCCCTTGGTCCTGGACTCGAAGAAGATCTGGACATATTCGTGGAGCTGATAGACAGGCAGTTCTATCAATTGAGTTGTGATGACGCCATGGTGGCCATTACGGCCGACTATCCCGGACCGCTCCCTGCGTCGCACGTAAGAAAAACCAAAATCCCAACTCCAAAAACTAGGATCCCCTTTTTAGACACTTCACCTACCATATACATATGGTGTTTTACAGGGAAGGCATTCGGGACGCCGTGCCGAACCCGCAGCAACTCGCCAACAAGAGGCACCGAGGCCGGGTAGGCCAAGAAGGAAGGCGGTCAGGACGGAGACGCCGTCGCAGAGGTATGACAAAAAAACCCGCTCCGTGGTTGCCGTCTTTCTCAAAATGTAATGACGTCCATGTTACTTTAATAGAAAAGACGCTCGCTGGAATATGTCCGGAGAGGCTGTCGATCATGCTTCCACCAGTCAGGCTCCAGGGCCGGACATCGAGGCGAACGCCGGATACTCCTCCTACAGAGGATGCGGATAGAATGTCTGCTACAATTTCAGAAGTGGAGAGCGCCATGAATCATAGGCGTCGCCGGGCCGTACTCCGTGACGCTTGCTTCTCACCAGAGGCATTTGATGCCTTCAATTCTGGAGACGCATACCTCCATGCTGCTCAAAATGGTCTAGCCAGAGCCACGGACCAGTATGTAAGGGATGTACGGGTAAGCAAATCTGACGATTATATGTATCAGTAGCCCCTAAGACTTGAAACAGTTGACGCAACTGATTTAAGGATCATTATTTGTGCAGGTTCTTACAGAGAAGAATTCCCAACTGTCTCAAGAGCTGGACGAGTGCAAGGCCCAGCTGTAAGCCGCTGTTGCCGCATTGAAGGAGTCCAAGAAGGGTCCCCTTGGTAACTCTTTTGTCTATTGCAAAGAATATCAGTACCAGGTAGTATGCGGCGTATATGCACACCTAACAATAGATGTTGCAGGTGGCCCCGGAGTGAATCCGGAGGCCGTGGAGGCGGATACGGCACGTGATGATTGACAGCGAAGTGCTGGCGAGCTCGTGCTGACGCGAGTCAGGCAGGAGAAAAAGGATCTCCAAGATGCCAATATCCGGCTGGGCGTGGAACTGAAGGATGTCCGAGCCCATCTTGCGGACTCCGTGAAGGAGAATAAACGGCTTCAGCGCGGCATTTTTAGTAAGTGCTTGAACAAACTTTTTAAAGGAGTTCGGCGAAGAAGCCTGCTAACAGCGTTTTGTCTGCAGGTATGCTGACGGGTCGTCCTACGGAGGAGATGCCGGTGTCCTTGGGTGATCTTCTGCCAGAGCTCTCACAACTGCATGAACAAGTTCGGCAGGTGATGCAGAGTATTGCCCAAGCCTTGTGGCCGTCCGCATCCCCGCCAGGAGGCATGGGGGAGCTTATAGAGAAGCTTAAGGGAGCGCGGCGACGCTTCTGATTATGGAAGATATCAGCCTGCCGACAAGGTGCACGGGAAGCCTGGGCTATGGTGAAGACACGATATACCAAGGCTGACCCAAACCACATGGCCGAGGTCGGACCTGTGGGGCTCGATGGGAAAGAGATCCCCGTCAGTTTAGTGTATGATCAAGTAGAATTAGCCGCAAAGTATTCCCAACAGGATTGTAGGCTAGACAGCCTGTTGGATGGTATAGAAGAAGAATTTGATCAGTCTTAGTGAATATGTACTTCAAGTGACATATGTAATGTCCCTAGCCGGATTGTAAATCATTTGTCATGGCGGACCTTTTCGCTTCGACCTCTGGACCCAATAGTCCGGAGTGTATCCAAATACCCACTCGGTTATAAAAAACTGGGGTATGCATGGAAACCAGGCGTAGGGGTCATAAGTGCTTGAACAGACAAGTACCCAACTAGCTATGTTATATTACATGGATAGTAAGAAACATCTTCTAGGGAGAATAGTTCCGTTAAGGGTTCCTTTCCCTGGGTACGCATGCCCTAATGTGCATGTCCGAACTGCGAGACGCGGTCTAAAAACATCTGGGGGTGTGTAGTAATTTAAATGAAAGTCATCTTTTGTTCACTGACTGAATATTCCCTTAAGAATGCTAGCTTTCGGCTTCACCTACTCTGAGGTACACATCCGGCTGACCCGATAGTAACAATCACAGAGGTGTTCCCCTTATGCCCTAGCCGAATTAACGGGAACGTAGGGCATAAACACAAGAGCCAGGCAACCCAGCTTGGCCAAAACTTAAGTCATATCGATGCATATAATGGCGAAAAAAGGTACATGCGGAAGAATAACACATGTGCAGGGCATGAAGCCCGGAAAAATAATTAGATTAAGCTTCTGTATAGGAAGCCCCCAGGTATATTGAGCACGGTTAGCGCGTCAAGATTGTGTAACCAAGACACAGGTTTAGCCCTTTAGGGCTTTGAAGAAAAAAGAGAGAAAACAGATGTGCAAAAAATTCATGGAGGTAAGGAGACGAACATAGAGTCCGACGCTAGGTGTAGAATCTTTGGAGTCTGGCTACGTTCCATGGGTTTGGCTTGAGTCGATTATTCGATGCATCCCGCAGACGGTACGGTCCACCGGTCAGAACCTGGTCGGTAATGAAGGGACCTTCCCATTTGGGCTTGAGCTTGTTCTTTTTCTTCTCCGGCAGGCGCAGAACTAGTTCACCAACGTTATAGGTTTTTGGCCCGCACTTCTTTGCTTTGATACCTTCGAGCCTGTTGTTGATAGAATGCGGAACGGGCTTTTGCCACGTCGCACTCCTCCTCCAGGGCATCCAAACTGTCCTGCTGATCGAGCTCGGCCTCTCTTTCTTCGTACATGCGCACTCGAGGTGAGTCATGAATTATGTCGCAAGGCAGCACCGCCTCAGCGCCGTACACCATAAAAAACGATGTGTATCCGGTAGTGCAATTCGGCGTGGTCTGCAGCCCCCATAGTACGGAGTCGAGCTCCTCTACCCAATGGGTGTCTGATTCCTTTAAGGACCGAACTAATCTGGGTTTAATACCACTCATGATAAGACCATTCGCTCGTTCGACTTGACCGTTAGTTTGCGGATCATATACAGAAGCATAATCGAGCTTGATGCCCATGTTGTTGCACCAAAGTTTCACCTCGTCGGCTGTAAAGTTCGTGCCGTTGCCAGTGATGATGCTGTGGGGGACGCCATAACGGTGTACAACCCCGGGTATGAAGTCTATCATCGGTCCGGATTCAGCCGTTTTGACAGGTTTGGCTTCTATCCATTTGGTGAATTTGTCCACCATGACCAGTAAGTATTTTCTCTTATGGGTTCCCCCTTTGAGGGGTCCGACCATATCGAGCCCCTGTTGGGGATCGTAGCAGAAATTTAAAATTTTCTACGCATCACCAAGATCAATCTATGGAGTAATCTAGCAACGAGGGGAAGGAGAGTGCATCTACATACCCTTGTAGATCGCTAAGCGAAAGCGTTGCAAGAACGCGGATGAAGGAGTCGTACTCGCAGCGATTCAGATCGCGGTTGATTCCGATCTAAGCGCCGAACCACGGCGCCTCCGCGTTCAACACACGTGCAGCCCGGTGACGTCTCCCACGCCTTGATCCAGCAAGGGGAGAAGGAGAGGTTGGGAAGACTCCGTCCAGCAGCAGCACGACGGCGTGGTGGTGGTGATGGTGGTGGTGGAGGAGCGCGGAACTCCAGCAGGGCTTCGCCAAGCACTACGAGAGACGAGGAGGGAGAGAGGTAGGGCTGCGCCAAGAGGGAGATGATCTCGTGTGTCTTGCAGCCCCCAATACCTCAAGTATATATAGGGGAAGGGGAGGGGCTGCGCCCCCATCTAGGGTTCCCTCCCTAGGGGTGGCAGCAGCCCGAAAACCCATCTAGGGTGGCGGCCAAGGGGGAGAGAGGGGGCGCACCTAGGGTGGGCCTTAAGGCCCATCTGGACCTAGGGTTTGCCCCCTCCCACTCTCCCTTGCGCCTTGGGCCTTGGTGGGGGGCGCACTAGCCCACCTGGGGCTGGTCCCCTCCCACACTTGGCCCATGCATCCTTCTAGGGCTGGTGGCCCCACCTGGTGGACCCCCGGGACCCTCCCGGTGGTCCCGGTACGTTACCGATAGCACCCAAAACTTTTCCGGTGACCAAAACGGCACTTCCCATATATAAATCTTTACCTCCGGACCATTCTGGAACTCCTCGTGACGTCCGGGATCTCATCCGGGACTCCAAACAACATTCGGTAACTGCGTACATACTTTCCCTATAACCCTAGCGTCATCGAACCTTAAGTGTGTAGACCCTACGGGCTCGGGAGTCATGTAGACATGGCCGAGACAACTCTCCGGTCAATAACCAACAGCGGGATCTGGATACCCATGTTGGTTCCCACATGCTCCACGATGATCTCATCGGATGAACCACGATGTCAAGGATTCAATCAATCCCGTATACAATTCCCTTTGTCTAGCGGTATAGTACTTACCCGAGATTCGATCGTCGGTATCCCGATACCTTGTTCAATCTCTTTACCGTCAAGTCTCTTTACTTGTTCCGTAACACATCATCCCGTGATCAACTCCTTGGTCACATTGTGCACATTATGATGATGTCCTACCGAGTGGGCCCAGAGATACCTCTCCGTTACACGGAGTGACAAATCCCAGTCTCGATTCGTGCCAACTCAACAGACACTTTCGGAGGTACCCGTAGTGCACCTTTATAGCCACCCAGTTACGTTGTGACGTTTGGCACACCCAAAGCACTCCTACGGTATCCGGGAGTTGCACAATCTCATGGTCTAAGGAAATGATACTTGACATTAGAAAAGCTTTAGCATACGAACTACACGATCTTGTGCTAGGCTTAGGATTGGGTCTTGTCCATCACATCATTCTCCTAATGATGTGATCCCGTTATCAACGACATCCAATGTCCATGGTCAGGAAACCGTAACCATCTATTTATCAACGAGCTAGTCAACTAGAGGCTTACTAGGGACATGGTGTTGTCTATGTATCCACACATGTATCTGAGTTTCCTATCAATACAATTCTAGCATGGATAATAAATGATTATCATGGACAAGGAAATACAATAATAACTAATTTATTATTGCCTCTAGGGCATATTTCCAATAGTCTCCCACTTGCACTAGAGTCAATAATCTAGTTCACATCGCCATGTGATTAACACTCATAGGTTACATCGCCATGTGACCAACATCCAAAGAGTTTACTAGAGTCAATAACCTAGTTCACATCACTATGTGATTAACACTCAATGAGTTCTGGGTTTGATCATGTTATGCTTGTGAGAGAGGTTGTAGTCAATGGGTCTGCAATAATCAGATCCCTATGTATTTCACAAAACTTTATGTTATATCGTAGATGCTGCTACCACGTTCCACTTGGAGCTATTCCAAATTGTTGCTCCATTATACGCATCCGATATCTCTACTTAGAGCTATCCGGATAGGTGTTAAGCTTGCATCGACGTAACTCTTTACGTTGAACTCTTTATCACCTCAATAACCAAGAAACATTTCCTTATTCCTCTAAGGATAATTTTGACCGCTATCTGGTGATCCACTCCTAGATCACCTTTGTACCCTCTTGCCAGACATGTGGCAAGGCACACATCAGGTGCGGTACTCAGCATGGCATACCGTATAGAGCCTATGACAAAAGCATAGGGGACGACCTTCGTCCTTACTCTTTCTTCTGCCGTGGTCAAGCTTTGAGTCTTACTCAACTTCACACCTTACAACTCAGGTAAGAATCCCTTCTTTGATTGATCTATTTTGAACTCCTTCAAAATCATGTCAAGGTGTGTGTTCTTTGAAGGTATCATCAGGCGTCTTGATCTATCTCTATAGATCTTGATGCCCAATATGTAAGCAGTTTTATCCAGGTCTTCCTTTGAAAATCACTCTTCAAACAACCGTTTATGCTTTCCAAAAATTCTACATTATTTCGGATCAACAATATGTCATCCACATGTACTTATCAGAAATGTTGTAGTGCTCCCACTCACTTTCTTGTAAATACAAGTTTCTAGCAAACATTGTATAAACCTAAAAGCTTTAATCACTCCATCAAAGCATATATTCTGACTCCGAGGTGCTTGCTCTAGTCCATAGAAGGATCGCTGGAGCCAGCATACCTTTTAGCATCCTTAGGATCGACAAAACTTTGATTGTATCACATACAACTCTTTCTTACGAAAACTGGTAACAAAACTGGTTTTGACATCCATCTGTCAGATTTCATAATCGAAAAATACAGCTAATGCTAACATGATTCCGACGGACTTAAGCATCGCTACGGGTGAGAAATTATCATCGTAGTCAACTCCTTGAACTTGTGAAAAGACTCTTTCCCACAAGTCGAGCTTCATAGACGGTAACATTACCGCCCACGTCCGTCTTCTTCTTAAAGATCCATTTATCTCAATGGTTTGCCAATCATCGGGCAAGTCCACCAAAGTCCATACTTTGTTCTAATACATGGATCCTATCTCGGATTTCATGGCTTCTAACCATTTGTCGGAATACGGGCCCACCATCGCTTCTCCATAGCTCGTAGGTTCATTGTTGTCTAACAACATGATATCTAAGACAGGATTACCGTACCACTCAGGAGTAGTACATATCCTTGTCGACCTACGAGGTTTGATAGCAACTTGATCCGAAGCTTCATGATCACTATCATTAACTTCCTATTCAACAGATGTAGGCTCCACAGAAAACATCTTTCTGTGTTGCATCACTCTCTAGTTGAAGTAAAGGTTCAACAACCTCATCAAGTTCTATCTTCCTCCCACTCAATTCTTTCGAGAGAAACTCCTTCTCGAGAAAGGACCCGTTCTTAGCGACAAACAATTTGCCCTCGGATTTGAGATGGAAGGTGTACCCAACTGTCACCTTTGGGTATCCTATGAAGATGTGTTTGTCCACTTTGGGTTCGAGCTTCTCCGGCTGAAGCCTTAAGCATCGCAGCCCCAAACATTAAGAAACGATAGCTTTGGTTTCTTGCCAAACCAATGTTCACACGACGTTGTCTCAACGGACTTAGATGGTGTCCTATCTAAAGTGAATGCAGCTGTCTCTAACGCATAACCTCAAAATGAAAACGGTAGATCGGTAAGAGACATCATAGATCGCACCATATCTCATAAGGTTCGATTACGACGTCCGGACACACCATTACCCTGTGGTGTTCCAAGTGGCTTCAATTGTGAAACAATTCCACAATGTCTTAAGTGATTGCCAAACTCATAACTCAGAAATTCTCATCGATCAGATTGTAGGAATTTGATCTTCTTGTTATGATGGTTCTTAACTTCACTCTGAAATCGCTTGAACTTTTCAAACGTTTCAGACTTGTGCTTCATTAAGTAAATATACCTATATCTACTCAAATCGTCAGTGAAGATGAGAAAATAGCGATATCCACCACACGCTTCAATTCTCATTGGATCACACGTATCAGCATGTATGATTTCCAACAAGTCACTTGCCCATTTTATTTTACCTGAAAACGGGGTCTTAGTCATCCTGCCCATGAGGCATGGCTCGCATGTGTCAAGTGATTCAAAATCAAGTGACTCCAAACATCCATCGACGTGGAGTTTCTTCATGCATCTTACGCCAATATGACCTAAGTGGTAGTGGCACAAGAAAGTGGTACTATCATTTTTAACTCTACATCTTTTGGCGTGAACATGTGTATTACCACGACCGAGATTCAATGAACCATTCACATAGGGTGCATGACCATGAAAGTTATTATTCATGTAAATAGAATAACCATTATTATCTAACTTAAATGAATAACCGTATTGCAATGAACATGATCTAATCATACTCATGCTCAACATAGACACCTGATAACATTTATCTAGGTTCAATACTAATCCCGGAGGCAGATGGAGCGTGTGATGGTGGTCTCATCAACTTTGGAAACGCTTCCAACACACATCGTCACCTCGCCCTTAGCTAGTCTCCGTTTAGTCCGTAGCTTTTGCTTCAAGTCACCAATAACAACAACTGAACCGGTATCTAATACCCAGGTGCTACCAGGAGTACTAGTGAGGTACACTTAATAACACGTATATACTTTGTTGAAGTTGCCAGCCTTCTTATCTACCATGCATTTGGGGTAGTTCCGCTACCAGTGACCGTTCCCCTTACAATAGAAGCACTTAGTCTCGGGTTTGGGTTCAACCTTGGGTTCCTTCACTGGAGCGGCAACTGGTTTGCCATCCATGAAATTTCCCTTCTAGCCCTTGCCCTTCTTGAAACCAGTGGTCTTGTTAAACCATCAACACTTGATGCTCCTTCTTGATTTCTACCTTTTGCGGTCTTAAGCACCACGAACAGCTCCGGGATCATCTCCATCCCTTGCATGTCATAGTTCATCACGAAGATCTAGTAGCTTAGTGATAGTGACTAGAGAACTCTATAAATCACTATCTTATCTGGAAGTTTAACTCCCACTTGATTCAAGTGATTGTAGCACCCAGACATTCTGAGCACATGCTCACTAGCTGAGCTATTCTCCTCCATCTTGTAGGCAAAGAACTTGTCAGAGGTCTCATACCTCTCAATACGGGCATGAACCTGAAATCCCAATTTCAGCTCTTGGAACATCTCATATGTTCTATGGCGTTCAAAACATCATTGGAATCCTGATTATAAGCCGTAAAGTATGGTGCAGTTAACTATCAAGTAGTCATCAGGACGTATCTGTCAGATGTTCATAACATCCACAGACGACGCTGGAGGGGTTGGCACACCGAGCGGTGCATCAAAGACATAAGCCTTCTGTGTAGCAGTGAGGACACTCCTCAGGCAACGGACCTAGTCCGCATCAATGCTTACAATATCTTTCAACTTAGTCTTTTCTCTAGGAACATATTAAAACATGGAGCTAAAGCGTGAGCTATTTATCCACAACATATTTGCAAAGACAATTTAGACTATGTTCATGATAATTAAGTTCATCTAATCAAATTATTTAATGAACTCCCACTCAGATAGACATCCCTCTAGTCATCTAAGTGAAACATGATCCGAGTCAACTAGGCCGTGTCCGATCATCACGTGAGACGGACTAGTCAACATCGGTGAACATCTTCATGTTGATCGTATCTTCTATACGACTCATGCTCGACCTTTCGGTCTTCCGTGTTCCGAGGCCATGTCTGTACATGCTAGGATCGTCAAGTCAACCTAAGTGTATTGCATGTGTAAATCTAGCTCCGTTGTATTCGAACGTTAGAATCTATCACACCCGATCATCACGTGGTGCTTCGAAACAACGAACCTTCGCAACGGTGCACAGTTAGGGGGAACACTTTCTTGAAATTATTGCGAGGGATCATCTTATTTAAGCTACCGTCGTTCTAAGCAAATAAGATGTAAAACATGATAAACATCACATGCAATCAAATAGTGACATGATATGGCCAATATCATTTTGCTCCTTATGATCTCCATCTTTGGGGCTCCATGATCATCGTTGTCACCGGCATGACACCATGATCTCCATCATCATGATCTCCATCATCGTGTCTTCTCGAAGTTGTCTCGTCGTCTATTACTTCTACTACTATGGCTAACGCTTTAGCAATAAAGTAAAGTAATTACATGACGTTTAAGTTGACACGCAGGTCATAAATAAATTAAGACAACTCCTATGGCTCATGCCGGTTGTCATACTCATCGACATGCAAGTCGTGATTCCTATTACAAGAACATGATCAATCTCATACATCACATATATCATTCATCACATCCTTTTAGCCATATCACATCACACGGCACATGCTACAAAAACAAGTTAGACGTCCTCTAATTGTTGTTGCAAGTTTTTACGTGGCTGTTATAGGTTTCTAGCAAGAACGTTCCTTACCTACGCCAAAACCACGACGTGATATGCCAATTTCTATTTACCCTTCATAAGGACCCTTTTCATCGAATCCGATCCGACTAAAGTGGGAGAGACAGACACCCGCTAGCCACCTTATGCAACTAGTGCATGTCAGTCGGTGGAACCAGTCTCACGTAAGTGTACATGTAAGGTCGGTCCGGGCCGCTTCATCCCACGATGCCGCGGAATCAAGATAAGACTAGTAACGGCAAGTAAATTGACAATATCGACGCCCACAACTACTTTGTGTTCTACTCGTGCATAGAAACTACGCATAGACCTAGCTCTGATACCACTATTGGGGATCATAGCAGAAATTTAAAATTTTCTACGCATCACCAAGATCAATCTATGGAGTAATCTAGCAACAAGGGGAAGGAGAGTGCATCTACATACCCTTGTAGATCGCTAAGAGGAAGCGTTGCAAGAACGCGGATGAAGGAGTTGTACTCGCAGCGATTCAGATCGCGGTTGATTCCGATCTAAGCGTCGAACCACGGCGCCTCCGCGTTCAACACACGTGCAGCCCGGTGACGTCTCCCACGCCTTGATCCAGCAAGGGGAGAAGGAGAGGTTGGGAAGACTCCGTCCAGCAGCAGCATGACGGCGTGGTGGTGGTGGTGGAGGAGCGCAGAACTCCAGCAGGGCTTCGCCAAGCACTACGAGAGACGAGGAGGGAGAGAGGTAGGGCTGCGCCAAGAGGGAGATGATCTCGTGTGTCTTGCAGCCCCAAATACCTCAAGTATATATAGGGGAAGGGGAGGGGCTGCGCCCCCATCTAGGGTTCCCTCCCTAGGGGTGGCGGCAGCCCCAAAACCCATCTAGGGTGGCAGCCAAGGGGGGAGAGAGGGGGGCGCACCTAGGGTGGGCCTTAAGGCCCATCTGGACCTAGGGTTTGCCCCCTCCCACTCTCCCTTGCGCCTTGGGCCTTGGTGGGGGGGCGCACCAGCCCACCTGGGGCTGGTCCCCTCCCACACTTGGCCCATGCAGCCTTCTAGGGCTGGTGGCCCCACCTGGTGGACCCCCGGGACCCTCCCGGTGGTCCCGGTACGTTGCCGATAGCACCCGAAACTTTTCCGGTGACCAAAACGGCACTTCCCATATATAAATCTTTACCTCCGGACCATTCCGGAACTCCTCGTGACATCTGGGATCTCATCCGGGACTCTGAACAACATTTGGTAACCGCGTACATACTTTCCCTATAACCCTAGCGTCATCGAACCTTAAGTGTGTAGACCCTACGGGCTCGGGAGTCATGCAGACATGGCCGAGACAACTCTCCGGTCAATAACCAACAGCGGGATCTGGATACCCATGTTGGTTCCCACATGCTCCACGATGATCTCATCGGATGAACCACGATGTCAAGGATTCAATCAATCCCGTATACAATTCCCTTTGTCTAGCGGTATAGTACTTACCCGAGATTCGATCGTCGGTATCCCGATACCTTCTTCAATCTCGTTACCGGAAAGTCTCTTTACTCATTCCGTAACACATCATCCCATGATCAACTCCTTGGTCACATTGTGCACATTATGATGATGTCCTACCGAGTGGGCCCAGAGATACCTCTCCGTTACACGGAGTGACAAATCCCAGTCTCGATTCATGCCAACTCAACAGACACTTTTGGAGGTACCCGTAGTGCACCTTTATAGCCACCCAGTTACGTTGTGACGTTTGGCACACCCAAAGCACTCCTACGGTATCCGGGAGTTGCACAATCTCATGGTCTAAGGAAATGATACTTGACATTAGAAAAGCTTTAGCATACGAACTACACGATCTTGTGCTAGGCTTAGGATTGGGTCTTGTCCATCACATCATTCTCCTAATGATGTGATCCCGTTATCAATGACATCCAATGTCCATGGTCAGCAAACCGTAACCATCTATTGATCAATGAGCTAGTCAACTAGAGGCTTACTAGGAACATGGTGTTGTCTATGTATCCACACATGTATCTGAGTTTCCTATCAATACAATTCTAGCATGGATAATAAACGATTATCATGGACAAGGAAATATAATAATAACTAATTTATTATTGCCTCTAGGGAATATTTCCAACAGCCCCCAGACCGCAAAGGGCCAAGTAATGGGGATTGTTTGGAGGGCAGTAGGTGGCATGTGGCTTTGGTTTGCAAAAAGATGGCAACCAACACAATGTTGAACCAGATGTTGTGCATCTGCCCGGGCCGTCGGCCAATAAAAACCTGTATGGAAGGCCTTACTTACAAGGGCCCGGGCTGCTGCGTGGTGGCCGCTAAGTCCGGCATGGATTTCTGCCAAAAGCTTCCGCCCTTCCTCTTCGGAGATGCACCTTTGAAGGACTCCAGTTGTGCTTTTCTTGTAGAGCTCTCCCTCATGGACCTTGTAGGCTTTAGATCGCCGCACTATGCAGCGAGCCTCATTTTGGTCCTCGGGTAATTCCTTTCTAGTTAGGTAGGCCAGGAATGGTTCTGTCCACGGGGCGATGACGGCCATTATCACGTGGGCTGAAGGTGTTATTTCGGTGGCAGAGCCTCCGATTGTGTCAGAGTATTTGGTATCTGGGGTTGTGGTCGGGTCCGGACTATTTTTGCCGGTGTCCCCTTCCCATACCACGGATGGTTTAAATAGTCTTTCCAGGAAGATGTTTGGTGGGACAGGGTCGCGTTTAGCGCCGATACGTGCTAGGATGTCCGCTGCCTGGTTGTTTTCCCGAGCCACATGGTGGAATTCTAGCCCCTCGAACCGGGCTGATATTTTGAGGACGGCATTGCGATGTGCCGTCATTTTCGGATCCTTGGCATCGAAGTCTCCATTTATTTGGGATATTGCAAGGTTCGAGTCCCCACGCACCTCTAGGCGTTGGATGCCCATGGAAACTGCCATCCGGAGGCCGTGTAATAGGGCCTCGTATTCGACTAAGTTATTGGAGTTCGTGTGTAGTATTTGGAGCACATATTGCACCGTGTCTCCAGTGGGGGACGTCAGGACGACGCCAGCCCCTAGACCAGCCAGCATTTTAGAGCCGTCGAAGTGCATGATCCAATTGGAGTATGCGCCGTACTCTTTAGGCAGTTCGGCTTTTGTCCATTCGGCTACGAAATCGGCCAGTACTTGCAACTTAATCGCTCGTCGTGGCTTATATGTTATGTCGAACGGGAGCAGCTCGATGGCCCATTTGGCAATCCGGCCCATGGCATCACGGTTGTTTATTATGTCATTGAGTGGTACTTCGGATGCCACCATAATCGAACACTCTTGAAAGTAGTGTCGTAATTTCCGGGATGCCATAAATACCACGTATGCTATCTTTTGGTAATGTGGGTACCGTGATTTGCATGGAGTGAGGACGGTGGATACATAATATACCGGCTTTTGAAGCGGGAATTTATGTCCGTCCATCTATCGTTCGACGACGAGCACTGCGCTTACGACTTGGTGAGTTGTCGTTATATATAATAACATTGGTTCGCCAACAGTTGGTGCGCCCAGGATTGGGTTGGCGGCCAGGATGGCTTTGATTTCTTCCAGTCTGGCCATGGCTGCGTCCGTCCACTCGAAGTGTTTGGTGCGCCGAAGAAGGCGATAAAGGGGAAGTGCCTTTTCTCCTAATCGGGAGATAAACCGGCTTAAAGCCGCCACGCATCTAGTCAATTTCTGGATTTGCTTGAGGTCAGTTGGGATAGCCAACTGTGACAGAGCTTGGATTTTAGCCGGATTTGCTTCAATTCCTCTACTGGAGACGATGAAGCCCAGGTGCTTTCTGGTGGGAACGCCGAAAACGCATTTTTCCGGATTGAGCTTAATGTCGTATGTTCGGAGATTGGTGAACGTGAGCCTCAAGTCATCTATTAAAGAGTCGACGTGTCTGGTTTTAATGACCACATCGTCTACATATGCCTCCACAGTCTTACCGATCTGCTTTTCCAGACATGTCTGGATCATGCGCTGATATGTTGCGCCGGCGTTTTTGAGCCCAAAGGGCATTGTGTTAAAGCAGAAGGGGCCGTATGGTGTTATAAATGCCATTGCGGCTTGATCAGACTCCGCCATCTTAATCTGGTGGTAACCGGAGTATGCATTGAGGAAGCACAATGATTCGTGTCCTGCGGTAGCGTCGATGATTTGATCGATGAGAGGGAGTGGGAAGGGATCCTTTGGGCAAGCCTTGCTAAGGTCTTTGAAGTCGACACATAGGCGCCAGGATTTGTCCTTCTTTGGTACCATCACCAGGTTTTCTAGCCAATCCGGATGTTCTTTTTCTTTAATGAATCCGGCTTCCAGTAGCTTGGCCAGCTCCTCTCCCATGGCTTGTCGCTTAGGTTCAGAGAAACGCCGAAGAGTCTGCTTGACCGGCTTGAATCCTTTTAGAATATTAAGGCTATGCTCGGCCAATCTGCGTGGGATTCCTGGCATGTCTGAAGGATGCCAGGTGAATATATCCAATTCTTGCATAGAAACTCCCGTAGTGCGGCGTCTACAGCGGGGTCTAACTGTGCCCCAATGGATGCTGTTTTTGTAGGGTCCGTTGGATGGACTTGGAATTTAACTATTTCGTCTGCTGGTTTAAAGGAGGTGGACTTGGATCTTTTGTCTAGTATCACGTCGTCCTTGTCCACCGTGGAGCGCAGTGCGGTTAACTCCACCGCCACAAGGGCTTCGGATAATGCCTCGAGGGCTAGTGCAACTGTTTTGTTCTCGGTGCGGAGTGCTATGTCCGGATCACTAGCTAGAGTGATAATTCCCTTGGGTCCGGGTATTTTGAGCTTCATGTACCCGTAATGGGGTATGGCTTGAAAAATCATGAATGCCTCCCGCCCTAGAAGGGCGTGGTATCCGCTACTGAACGGGGCCACTTGGAATGTAATTTCTTCGGACCTGTAATTCTCCAGAGTGCCGAATACCACATCAAGTGTGATTTTCCCAGCGCAACATGCCTCCCGACTAGGGATGATTCCTCGGAAGGTCGTACTGCTTTGCTCAATATGGTTGATGTCTATGTCCATTTTTTGGAGAGTTTCCTCATAGATGAGGTTTAATCCGCTGCCGCCATCCATGAGCACCTTAGTGAGCCGAAAGCCGTCCACAATTTGACTGAGGACCAAAGTAGCTGGTGCTCGGACTGTTCGGAATTTAGGTTCGTCACTGGCGTTGAAGGTGATAGCCGTGTCGCTCCATGGATTTATTGCTGCCACATGGCAGACTTCGGCAAGGCCGCGGAGTGCTCGCTTACGCCTATTATTTGAGGCGAAGGTCTCGAAGACCGTTAATACTGTATTTTTATCCGTGTGAAGGTGCTCTGAGGTATTTTGGGTGAGAAGATCCTCACCGCTTTTGGCCACCTGCCGGAGTACCCAACATGCTCTAAGGTTGTGTGTTGATATGGTATCCGCTGTACTATGGATTTTGCAGGGCCCGTTGACCCATCCCTCCAATACGGTTCCACGCCCTGTATTGGGCTTTTGCTTCTTTGTAATTGAGTCGGGCGACTTATGAGAGTGCGCCCTTTTAGTTCGGACTAGGAGTTTTGTCAGAGCCGGATTATCCCAAAATTGCGTTTGGGTTTTCCAGGCACTTTCCATCGCACAGTATTTTCGTACTATGTCCGCCAAGTCAGCAAAGTGTGCTACGTCGCTGCAACTTATGGCGTTGAGGACTCCCTTGTTCATGCAATTGTTGCAAAAGAACGAAATTGCATCTTCCTCGCGGCAGTCCTTGGCCTTGTTCATTACAAGGAGAAATCTGGCCCAATAGTGGTGTACTATCTCTTGGGGCGCTTGCCTAATGTGGGAAAGATAGTTTGTATCTGGGTGGGTGGGTGGATTTAAGTCCAGACCTTGACCCAATCTGTGGTCCCGGGGCAGGGGAGTTTTCGATCTTGGAAGTTCAGGCTCCGGGATGTTGCCCTGCGGGTTCAGTATGCGGCCTGATTCTGGATTCAGGGTTAGGGCGGCGTCCTCCCGTGAGAGAGTATCCTGTTCAGAGAGCTCGGGAATCCGGACATAGTTTGTCCTCAGGATAGAGGGATAATCGCCGCATTGCTCCTCCACCACCTCTATCTGATGGGTGACCGGCAGAGAGTTAATCTCCCTTTGGTCGGGTTTAAGCCCGATCCGATCATAGTCCGTAGTGACTCCCAGAGCGGCAATGCGATCCAAGAGCTCGTTCAAAGAGGAGAGCTCCATTGGATTCATCTTCTCGGCAAATTTTGAGCCGATGTGGAGGCTATTTTCGATGACCCGAGAGGTCATCGTCGACGCAGCGGCCGAACGGGCGGTCATGACGAAGCCGCCTAGTCAGAGAGTTTGGCCTACAGCCCGGGCTCCCCCAGAGCTGATGCTGTCCTTGACAACGAGGCGAGCCATCTTCCTTATGATGACGACACAGTGGAACTCTCAATGAAAGCACCAATGTCGGTGCCAAAACCGGCGGATCTCGGGTAGGGGGTCCCGAACTGTGCGTCTAAGGCGGATGGTAATAGGAGGCAGGGGACACGATATTTACCCAGGTTCGGGCCCTCTTGATGGAGGTAAAACCCTGCGTCCTGCTTGATTGTTCTTGATGATATAAGTATTACAAGAGTTGATCTACCACGAGATCAGAGAGGCTAAACCCTAGAAGCTAGCCTATGGTATGATTGTATGTTGTCCGACGGACTAAAACCCTCCGGTTTATATAGACACCGGAGGGGGCTAGGGTTACACAAGGTCGGTTACAAAGGAGGAGATATACATATCCGTATTTCCTAGCTTGCCTTCTACGCCAAGTAAAGTCCCATCCGGACACGAGACGAAAGCTTCAATCTTGTATCTTCATAGTCCAACAGTCCGGCCAAAGGATATAGTCCGGCTGTCCAGAGACCCCCTAATCAAGGACTCCCTCAATTGTATTAACCGGAAACTTAGTACATGTGTGAATACATAGACAAACGAAGTGTCACTAGTTTGCCTCTACTTGACTAGCTCGTTGAATCAAAGATGGTAATGTTTCCTAACCATAGACATGAGTTGTCATTTGATTAACGGGATCACATCATTAGAGAATGATGTGATTGACTTGACCCATCTGTTAGCTTAGCACATTGATCGTTTAGTTTGTTGCTATTGCTTTCTCCGTAACTATACATGTTCCTATGACTATGAGATCATGCAACTCGCGAATACCGAAGGAACACTTTGTGTGCTACCAAACATCACAACGTAGCTAGGTGATCTACAGGTGTCTCCGATGGTGTTTGCTGAGTTGGCATGGATCAAGATTAGGATTTGTCACTTCGGTTGTCGGAGAGGTGTCTCTGGGCCCTCTCTGTAATGTACATCACAATAAGCCTTGCAAGTAATGTAGCTAATGAGTTACTTACGGGATGTAGCATTACGTAACGAGTAAAGAGACTTGCCAGTAATGATATTGAACTAGGTATTAAGATACCGACGATCGAATCTCGGGCAAGTAACATACCGATGACAAAAGGAACAACGTATACCGTTATGCGATTTGACCGATAAAGATCTTCGTAGAATATGTAGGAGCCAATATGAGCATCCAGGTTCCGCTATTGGTTATTGACCATAGACATGTCTCGGTCATGTCTACATAGTTCTCGAACCCGTAGGGTCTGCACGCTTAACGTTCGGTGACGATCGGTATTACGAGTTTATGTGTTTTGATGCACCGAAGATAGTTCGGAGTCCCAGATTTGATCACGGACATGGCGAGGAGTCTAAAAATGGTCGAGACATAAAGATTGATATATTGGAAGCCTATGTTTGGACATCAGAATGGTTCCGGATGAGTTCGGGCATTTTTCGGAGTACCGGGAGGTTACCGGAACCCCCCGGGAAGTATATGGGCCTTATTGAGCCTTAGTGGAAAAGAGGGGAGAGAAGGAAAAGGTGGGAGGCACGCCCCCCTAGCCCAATCCGAATTGGGAGGGGCCCCCCTTCCTTTCTCCTCTCCTCCCCTTCCTTCTCTCCTACTCCTACTACATGGAAGGGGGAATCCTACTCCCGGTGGGAGTAGGACTCCCCTATGGCGCGCCATAGAGAGGGTCGGCCCCTCCCCTCCTCCACTCCTTTATATATGGGGGAGGGAGGCAACCCATAGACACACAAGTTGATCATTGATCTTTAGCCGTGTGTGGTGCCCCCCTCCACCATAATCCACCTCGGTAGTATTGTAGCGGTGCTTAGGCGAAGCCCTGTTCCGGTAGCAAGATCATCACCGTCATCACGCCGTCATGTTGACGAAGCTCTCCCTCGAAGCTCTACTGGATCGTGAGTTCGCGGTACGTCACCGAGCTGAATGTGTGCAGATCGCGGAGGTGTCGTATCTTTGGTGCTAGATCGGTCGATCGTGAAGACGTACGACTACATCAACCGCATTGTCATAACGCTTACGCTCTACGATGGTACGTAGACGATACTCTCCCCTCTCGTTGCTATGCATCCCCATGATCTTGCGTGTGTGAAGGAATTTTTTTGAAATTACTACGTTCCCCAACACTTATCACACCCGATCATCACGTGGTGTCTCGGCACGACGAACTGTAGCAATGGTGCATACTCAGGGCGAACACTTGTACCTTGAAATTTAGTGCGAGATCATCTTATAATGCTACCGCCGTACTGAGCAAAATAAGATGCATAAAGGATAAACATCACATGCAATCAATATAAGTGTGTAGCGACCCGACCCAAACTGGATCGAAGTCTCTGTGCTTAAGTGTCATCCCTGGATCGGTATGCTGACACACACAGTACTCAAGGAATTATAACAGAGTTCAATCACAGTTTATTACATCGAGGTTCTCAAAAGAGTATTTATTACAATAATATGGCCAAAGGCCATCTAAATAGAAATAACTGCGGAAGCTTCAAATGTAAATGAGTCCATCCAACTCCACGGCAAACTGAGTGCATAACAACGACCTATCACACCTTTAATCTTCGTCGGAAAAGTCTGCAACATGAGACGTTGCAGCCGTGTAGGTCAGCACATGGAATATGCTGGCAATTTCACACCATAGAATAATAATAAATGAAAAGACTAACTCTATATGCAAAATTTAGCTGTTGGAGGCTCTAAGTTTTATTTTGCATAAAGCTAATTTTACCCTACAACAAAGGACTAATTTTTTTATTACTACTAAGTTAAAAATGTCATTACTGAGAAGGTTCCTCCAACTCAGTCCCAAAATTCCCAAGTTATTAGTAACCCAATAATTTCATTAAATAGAGTGATGAGATCAACCAATAATTCACTTCTAGATACTCAAATTGTCCATAACCGGGGACACGGCTAATCATGATTAGTTTGTACACTCTGCAGAGGTTTGCGCACTTTTCCCCACAAGACTCGACAGCCTCCATGATCGGAAGATCGAGACATAGCCTTTCAGAAGTGTTTCCCCTTAACCCTGGGTAGACCGGTACACCTACTTTCCCCTACATCAGCTAGTCTACCACGGAAAGAGGTCACACAACTTACTCAACTATGCCAGAGCCCATAATGGCTTGTGGCTGCACACGGAAGTTTCTAGGCATGAAATATCTTATGATCCCTTTGAGCCTAGGTGGCGGACCTAGGGTAATCACACGGGTACTCCGGGATTCCCCCTGGGCAAGCACTGGTTACTCCAGGTGCCCCAAACAATCCACCCAGATGTGTATTAAAGTTGCCACCTTATGTTGTCCCAAAGTTATTATCTCTCGCAACTTGCATGGATCACACATACCAATCCCCGTCTACGAGCATGGCTAAGCAACGTATGATATAACGAATATTCCCGAGGTGATCAAAAGGTCATAGGTTCCTACCACATGAACTACATAACATAACCACATGTTCCCAAACCTACTCATGCAATCTTTGAGGGTGAAACTAATGCATAGTAAAAACTGGGTATTGAAAATTATGATCAAAGTGTGAACTTCCCTTGCTGACGATTGTTGAACTCTAAAGATTCGTAGTAGCAAGCCTCGCACTCCGGATGATCTAGCGTAAGCAAGCAATAACATACATAAGCATACAAGCGAAGAATCAAAAAGAAAACAAAGAGAGGACTTCGGAAAACTTCAAAAACAGCCAAATAAAGTTTCTGTACAGAACGTAATTTTTATAGTAGCAAAAATACGTGTGTTTGGGTTTAATAGAAAGTACACGTCACGAGCTTCAATTTGCAAAAAGAATCACCTAAAACGGAGTTACGAAACTCGAGTTACGACCTAACAAAGTTTGAATTCAGATCTATTTAAATTCAAATTTTAAAATTTTCAAAAATATTTTTCATTTGGTTCTCTAGATACAGGATATTTTTATGAAGTGGTAGGAAAAAGAATCAACTAAATCGGATCTATAGACTAAAAGATATACTAGAAACAAGAATTGGTATAGAATCTGACATTGAAAAAAATACTGGAAAAAAAGAAAAATTTGGCCTGGGTGTTCACCGGACTTGTCGCCGGAGACAAGGAAGAAGGCGGCTCCGGTGTGCTTCGGCGGAGGATGCGTGCGGGACGGTGTAGAGGACGATGAGGTGAACCACTTGAACAACTTGTGGTTGTAGAATGTTTCCTGTACACGCGGTGAGAGGTCGCCGGAATACACGAACTCCGGCGAGCAATTGGAGAGGTTAGAGAGAGGGAAAAACACCAGAAGGAGAGGGCTTCGAACGAGGGGTGAGAGGGGCTCCCAGGGGTGCTTTATATAGGGCTTGGGGAGGTCTGGAGATGAGCTGAGCGTTGCCAACTTTATGATGTTAATGGTGACTGCTACTTGGGCTTCTAATGGCCATTAGAGGAGGAATTAAGGCGCACTAGTGAAGGGGAAAAGATAGAGGGAGGCGAGGGGAACTGATTCAGAGCGGTTTTGTAGCGAGGGAGAGGAGTGGAGGGGGTGGGGCGTTGGGTGGGAGTTAGGAAGGCTGGGCCTTCCATGGGCCTTGGCTGCACGTTATATATATTACACAAACACAATAACACCGAAAACAAATAAATATAAGTTTAAAAATTTCCAGAAAATTCACATAGTTATATGGTCTTATATATGACCTAGTGAACTTTTATCTGTCCTAAAATGCAAGTTTAAAAAAATAAACATGTTTGCTAAACTAATAAAATAAAGTGCAAATAAAACCCAACAAATAAATTTTGATTCCAAATTCATTTTCCCATATTTCTTTTCTGTTTTTGAAGAAGTCCTTTTATCTTCTCTCTTTATTTATTTTTGAAATAATGGAAATGAATTTTGGTGAAACCAAATTTGATCCAAACTCCCAACTTCGAAAAAAAATTCAAAATTGGTTTTTAGGGAAACTTCCAACTCTCTCTTTTGGTCCTTGAGTTGCTCAAAGTTCCTTGGATCAAAAATCAAATAAAACAAATGGAAGCAAAAATGCATAAATCATGGATGCATATGAATGACCTATTTATAAACATCCAAATTGAAAATTGGGATGTTACAAGGTGATATGATATGGCCATCATCATCTTGTTCCTTTGATCTTCATCTCCAAAGCACCGTCATGATCACCATCGTCACCGGCTTGACACCTTGATCTCCATCGAAGCATCGTTGTCGTCTCGCCAACTATTGCTTCTACGACTATCGCTACCGCTTAGTGATAAAGTAAAGCAATTACATGGCGATTGCATTTCATACAATAAAGCGACAACCATATGGCTCCTGCCAGCTACCGATAACTGTGTTACAAAACATGATCATCTCATACAACAATTTATATAATCACGTCTTGAGCATATCACATCACAACATGTCATGCAAAAACAATTTAGATGCCCTCTACTTTGTTGTTGCAAGTTTTACGTGGCTGCTACGAGCTTAGCAAGAACCGTTCTTACCTACGCATCAAAAGCACAAGAATTTTTCGTCAAGTTTGCTGTTTTAACCTTCAACAAGGACTGGACGTAGTCACACTCGACTCAACTAAAGTTGGAGAAACAGACACCCACTAGCCACCTGTGTGCGAAGCACATCGGTAGAACCAGTCTCGCATAAGCGTACGCGTAATGTCAATCTGAGCCGCTTCATCCAACAATACCACCGAATCAAAGTATGACATGCTGGTAAGCAGTATGACTATTATCGCCCACAACTCTTTGTGTTCTACTCGTGCATATAACATCTACGCATAGACCTGGCTCAGATGCCACTGTTGGGGAACGTAGTATTTCAAAAAAATTCCTACGATCACGCAAGATCTATCTAGGAGAGTATAGCAACGAGCGGGGAGAGTGTGTCCGCATACCCTCGTAGACCAAAAGCGGAAGCGTTAAGTAACGCGGTTGATGTAGTCGAACGTCTTCGCGATCCAACCGATCAAGTACCGAACGCACGGCACCTCCACGGCATGCACACGTTCAGCTCGGTGACGTTCCTCGTACTCTTGATCCAGGTGAGGCCGAGGGAGAGTTTCGTCAGCACGACAACGTGATGATGGTGATGATGAAGTAACCAACGCAGGGCTTCTCCTAAGCACTACAACGATATGGCCGAGGTGGAAATCTATGGAGGGGGCACCGCACACGGCTAAGACAACTGTGAACTTGTGTGTTCTAGGGTGCCCCTGCCCCCGTATATAAAGGAGCAAGGGGGAGGCCGGCCGGCCCTCATAGGGCGCGCCCCAAGTAGGATTCCTATTCCTGGTAGGTTTCCAACAAGGGAAGAGAGGGGGAAGGAAGGAGAGGGAGAGGGAAAGAGGGCCCCCCCTCCTGGTCCAATTCAGACTCCTCAAGGGGGGGCACGGCCAGCCCTAGGGCCCCTCCTCTCTCACACACAAGGACCATGTTGGCCCATTAGTTCCCCCGGGGTTTCCGATAACCCCCCGACACTCTGATATTTATCCAGTGACCCCGGAACTCATCCGGTGTCCGAATAACATCGTCCAATATATCAATCTTTATGTCTCGACCATTTCGAGACTCCTCGTCATGTCCGTGATCACATCCGGGACTCGGAACTACCTTCGGTACATCAAAACACATGAACTCATAATACCGATCATCATCGAACGTTAAGCGTGCGGACCCTATGGGTTCGAGAACTATGTAGACATGACCGAGACTCACTTCCGGTAAATAACCAATAGCGGAACCTGGATGCTCATATTGGTTCCTACATATTCTACGAAGATCTTTATCGGTCAAACCGCATAACAACATACGTTGTTCCCTTTGTCATCGGTATGTTACTTGCCCGAGATTCGATCATCGGTATCATCATACCTAGTTCAATCTCATTACCGGCAAGTCTCTTTACTCGTTCCGTAATGCATCATCCCGTAACTAACTCATTAGTCACATTGCTTGCAAGGCTTATAGTGATGTGCATTACCGAGAGGGCCCAGAGATACCTCTCCGACAATTGGAGTGACAAATCCTAATCTCGATCTATGCCAACTCAACAAACACCATCAGAGGCACCTGTAGAGCATCTTTATAATCACCCAGTTACATTGTGACGTTTGATAGCACACTAAGTGTTCCTCCGGTATTCGGGAGTTGCATAATCTCATAGTCATAGGAGCATGTATAAGTTATGAAGAAAGCAATAGCAATAAACTAAACGATCATAGTGCTAAGCTAACGGATGGGTCAAGTCAATCACATCATTCTCTAATGATGTGATCTCGTTCATCAAATGACAACTCTTGTCCATGGTTAGGAAACTTAACCATCTTTGATTAACGAGCTAGTCAAGTAGAGGCATAGTAGTGATACTCTGTTTGTCTAAGTATTCACACATGTACTAAGTTTCCGGTTAATACAATTCTAGCATGAATAATAAACATTTATCATGATATAAGGAAATATAAATAATAACTTTATTATTGCCTCTAGGGCATATTTCCTTCATCCCAAAGGTAGAGGGAGTGTCCGATGGTGATCTTATCAACCTTGGAATCGCTTCCAACACACATTGTCACCTCGCCCTTAACTAGTATCTGTTCATTTTGCAACTCCTGTTTTGAGTTAAAAATCGTAGAAGCTGAACCGGTATCAAATACCCAGGGGCTACTATGAACACTAGTAAAGTACACGTCAATAACATGTATATCAAATATACTTTTGTTCACTTTGCCATCCTTCTTATCCACCAAGTTTTTGGGGCAGTTCAGATTCTAGTGACCATTTCCTTTATAGTAGAAGCACTCAGTTTCAGGTTTGGGTCTAGCTTTGGGTTTCTTCATTGGAGTGGCAACTTGCTTGCCATTCTTCTTGAAGTTCCCTTTCTTTCCCTTGCCCTTTTTCTTGAACCCAGTGTTCTTGTTTAACCATCAACACTTGATGTTATTTCTTGATTTTTACCTTCGCCGATTTCGGCATCACGAAGAGCTTGGGAATCATTTTCAGTATCCCTTGCATATTATAGTTCATCATGAAGTTCTAGTAACTTGGTGATAGTGACTAGAGAACTCTGTCAATCACTATCTTATCTGGAAGATTAACTCCCACTTGATTCAAACGATTGTAGTACCCAGACTTTCTGAGCACATGCTCACTAGCTGAGCTATTCTCCTCCATCTTGTAGGCAAAGTACTTGTCAGAGGTCGCATACCTCTTAACACGGGCATGAGTCCGAAATATCATTTTCAGCTCTTGGAACATCTCATATGCTCCATGGCATTCAAAACATTTTTGAAGTCCCGGTTCTAAGCCGTAAAGCATGGTGCAGTAAACTATCAAGTAGTCATCATATCGAGCTTGTCAAATATTCATAACGCCTGCATATGTTCCTGCAATAGGTCTGTCACCTAGCAGTGCATCAAGGACATAATTCTTCTGTGCAGCAATGAGGATAATCCTCAGATCACAGATCCAGTCCGCATCATTGCTACTATCACCTTTCAACATATTTTTCTCTAGGAACATATCAAAAATAAAACAGGGGAGCTAAACACGAGCTATTGATCTACAACATAGATATGCAAATACTATCAGGACTAAGTTCATGATAAATTAAAGTTCAATTAATCATATTACTTAAGAACTCCCACTTAGATAGACATCCCTCGAGTCATCTAAATGATTACATGATCCAAATCAACTAAACCATGTCTGGTCATCACATGAGATGGAGTAGTCTTCAATGGTGAACATCTCTATGTTGATCATATCTACTATATGATTCATGTTCGACCTTTTGATCTCCAGTGTTCTGAGGCCATGTATGTACATGTTGTTGGGAAACGTAGTAATTTCAAAAAAATTCCTACGCACACGCAAGATCATGGTGATGCATAGCAACGAGAGGGGAGAGTGTAATCTACGTACCCTTGTAGATCGACAACGGAAGCGTTAGCACAACGTGGTTGATGTAGTCGTACGTCTTCACGGCCCGGCCGATCAAGCACCGAAACTACGGCACCTCCGAGTTCTAGCACACGTTCAGCTCGATGACGATCCCCGGACTTCGACCCAGCAAAGTGTCGGGGAAGAGTTCTGTCAGCATGACGGCGTGGTGACGATCTTGATGTACTACCGTCGCAGGGCTTCGCCTAAGCACCGCTACAATATTATCGAGGACTATGGTGGAAGGGGGCACCGCACATGGCTAAGAATATGATCACGTGGATCAACTTGTGTGTCTAGGGGTGCCCCCTGCCTCCGTATATAAAGGATCAAAGGGGGGGTGTGGCCGGCCAGGAGAGGGCGCGCCAGGAGGAGTCCTACTCCCTCCGGGAGTATGATTCCCCCCCCTTTCCTAGTTGGAATAGGATTCAGGAGGGGGGAAAGAGGAGAGAGAGAAGGAAGGGGGGCGCCGCCCCCCTCTCCTTGTCCTATTCGGACTAGGGGGGGAGGGGCGCGCGGCCTAGCCCTGGCCACCTCTCCTCTCTTCCACTAAGGCCCACTAAGGCCCATATACCTCCCGGGGGGTTGCGGTAACCTCCCGGTACTTCGGTAAAATCCCGATTTCACCCGGAACACTTCCGATATCCAAATATAGGCTTCCAATATATCAATCTTTATGTCTCGACCATTTCGAGACTCCTCGTCATGTCCCCGATCCTATCCGGGACTCCGAACTCCTTCGGTACATCAAAACTCATAAATTCATAATATAACTGTCATTGGAACCTTAAGCGTGCGGACCCTACGGGTTCGAGAACAATGTAGACATGACCGAGACACATCTCCGGTCAATAACCAATAGCGGAACCTGGATGCTCATATTGGCTCCTACATATTCTATGAAGATCTTTATCGGTCAGACCGCATAACAACATACGTTGTTCCCTTTGTCATCGGTATGTTACTTGCCCAAGATTCGATCGTCGGTATCTCAATACCTAGTTCAATCTCGTTACCGGCAAGTCTCTTTACTCGTTTCATAATACATCATCTCACAACTAACTCATTAGTTGCAATGCTTTCAAGGCTTATGTGATGTGTATTACCGAGAGGGCCCAAAGATACCTCTCCGACAATCGGAGTGACAAATCCTAATCTCGAAATACGCCAACCCAACATGTACCTTTGGAGACACCTGTAGAGCACCTTTATAATCACCCAGTTACGTTGTGACGTTTGGTAGCACACAAAGTGTTCCTCCGGCAAATGGGAGTTGCATAATCTCATAGTCATAGGAACATGTATAAGTCATGAAGAAAGCAATAGCAACATACTAAACGATCGGGTGCTAAGCTAATGGAATAGGTCATGTCAATCACATCATTCTCCTAATGATGTGATCCCATTAATCAAATAACAACTCTTTTGTTTATGGTTAGGAAACATAACCATCTTCGATTAACGAGCTAATCAAGTAGAGGCATACTAGTGACACTCTGTTTGTCTATGTATTCACACATGTATTATGTTTCCGGTTAATACAATTCTAGCATGAATAATAAACATTTATCATGATATAAGGAAATAAATAATAACTTTATTATTGCCTCTAGGGCATATTTCCTTCAGTCTCCCACTTGCTCTAGAGTCAATAATCTAGTTCACATTGCCATGTGATTCAACACTAAGAGTTCACCTCACCATGTGATTAACACCCATAGTTCACATCGTCATGTGACCTATACCCAAAAGGGTTTACTAGAGTCAATAATCTAGTTCACATCATTTATGTGATTAACACCCAAAGAGTGCTAAGGTGTGATCATGTTTTGCTTGTGAGATAATTTTAGTCAACGGGTCTGTCACATACAGATCCGTAAGTATTTTGCGAATTCTATGTCTACAATGCTCTGCACGGAGCTACTCTAGCTAATTGCTCCCACTTTCAATATGTATCTAGATCGAGACTTAGAGTCATCCAGATCTGTGTCAAAACTTGCATCGACGTAACTTTTTACGACGAACCTTTTGTCACCTCCATAATCGAGAAATATTTCCTTATTCCACTAAGGATAATTTTGACCAATGTCCAGTGATCTACTCTTAGATCACTATTGTACTCCCTTGCTTAACACAGTGTAGGGTATACAATAGATCTGGTACACATCATGGCATACTTTATAGAACCTATGGCTGAGGCATAGGGAATGACTTTCATTCTCTTTCTATCTTCTGCCGTGGTCGGGCTTTGAGTCTTACTCAATTTCATACCTTGTAACACAGCCAAGAACTCTTTCTTTGACTGTTCCATTTTTGAACTACTTCAAAATATTGTCAAGGTATGTACTCATTGAAAAAACTTATCAAGCATCTTGATCTATCTCTATAGATTTTGATGCTTAATATGTAAGCAGCTTCACCGAGGTCTTTCTTTGAAAAACTTCTTTAAAAACACTCCTTTATGCTTTGCAGAATAATTCTACATTATTTCCGATCAACAATATGTCATTCACATATACTTATCAGAAATGTTGTAGTGCTCCCACTCACTTTCTTGTAAATACAGGCTTCACTGCAAGTCTGTATAAAACTATATGCTTTGATCATACTATCAAAGCGTTTATTCCAACTCCGAGAGGCTTGCACCAGTCCATAAATGGATCGCTGGAGCTTGCACACTTTGTTAGCTCCTTTTGGATCGACAAAACCTTCCGACTGCATCATATACAACTCTTCTTCCAGAAATCCATTCAGGAATGCAGTTTTGACATCCATTTGTTGGATTTCATAAAACGCGGCAATTGCTAACATGATTCGGACAGACTTAAGCATAGATACGAGTGAGAAACTCTCATCATAGTCAACACCTTGAACTTGTCGAAAACCTTTTTGCGACAATTCTAGCTTTGTAGATAGTAACACTACTATCAGCGTCCGTCTTCCTCTTGAAGATCCATTTAATCTCAATGGCTCGCCGATCATTGGGCAAGTCAATCAAAGTCCATACTTTGTTCTCATACATGGATCTCATCTCAGATTTCATGGCCTCAAGCCATTTCGCGGAATCTGGGCTCATCATCGCTTCCTCATAGTTCGTAGGCTCGTTATGGTCAAGTAACATGACATCCAGAACTGGATTACCGTACCACTCTGGTGCCGATCTCACTCTGGTTTACCTACGAGGTTCAGTAGTAACTTGATCTGAAGTTACATGATCATCATCATTAGCTTCCTCACTAATCGGTCTAGTAGTCACAGGAACAGATTTCTGTGATGAACTACTTTCCAATAAGGGAGTAGGTACAGTTACCTCATCAAGTTCTACTTTCCTCCCACTCACTTCTTTCGAGAGAAACTCCTTCTCTAGAAAGGATCCATTCTCAGCAATGAATAATTTGCCTTCGGATCTGTGATAGAAGGTGTACCCAACAGTCTCCTTTGGGTATCCTATGAAGACATATTTCTCCGATTTGGGTTTGAGCTTATCAGGATGAAACTTTTTCATATAAGCATCACAACCCCAAACTTTAAGAAACGGCAACTTTGGTTTCTTGCCAAACCACAATTCAGATTGTGTCGTCTCAACGGACTTAGATGGTGCCCTTTTAAACGTGAATGCAGCTGTCTTTAATGCATAACCCCAAAACGATAGTGGTAGATCGGTAAGAGACATCATAGATCGCACCATATCTAATAAAGTACGGTTATGATGTTCGGACACACCATTATGCTGTGGTGTTCCAGGTGGCGTGAGTAGTGAAACTATTTCACATTGTTTTAACTGAAGGCCAAACTCGTAACTCAAATATTTTACCTCTGCGATCATATCGTAGAAACTTTTATTTTCTTGTTACGATGATTCTCCACTTCACTCTAAAATTCTTTGAACTTTTCAAATATTTCAGACTTGTGTTTCATTAAGTAGATATACCCATATCTGCTCAAATCATCTGTGAAGGTCAGAAAATAATGATACCCGCCACGAGCCTTAACACTCATCGGATCTCATACATCAGTATGTATTATTTCCAATAAGTCAGTTGCTCGCTCCATAGTTCCGGAGAACGGCGTTTTAGTCATCTTGCCCATGAGGCATGGTTCGCAAGCATCAACTAATTCATAATCAAGTGATTCCAAAAACCCATTAGCATGGAGTTTCTTCATGCGCTTTACACCGATATGACCTAAACGGCAGTGCCACAAATAATTTGCACTATCATTATTAACTTTGCATCTTTTGGTTTCAATATTATGATTATGTGTATCACTACGATCGAGATCCAACAAACTATTTTCATTGGGTGTGTAACCATATAAGGTTTTATTCATGTAAACAGAACAACAATTTATTCTCTTACTTAAATGAATAACCATATTACAATAAACATGATCAAATCATATTCATGCTCAACGCAAACACCAAATAACACTTATTCAGGTTCAACACTAATCCCGAAAGTATAGGAAGTGTGTGATGATGATCATATCAATCTTGGAACCACTTCCAACACACATCGTCACTTCACCCTTAACTAGTCTCTGTTTATTCTGCAACTCCCGTTTCGAGTTACTAATCTTAGCAACTGAACTAGTATCAAATACTGAGGGGTTGCTATAAACACTAGTAAAGTACACATCAATAACATGTATATCAAATATACTTATGTTCACTTTGCCATCCTTCTTATCTGCCAATCACTTGGGGCAGTTCCGCTTCCAGTGACCAGTCCCTTTGCAGTAGAAACACTTAGTCTCAGGCTTAGGACCAGACTTGGGCTTCTTCACTTGAGCAGCAACTTGCTTGCTGTTCTTCTTGAAGTTCCCCTTCTTCCCTCTGCCCTTTTCTTGAAACTAGTGGTCTTGTCTACCATCAACACTTGATGTTTTTCTCGATTTCTACCTTTGTCAATTTCCGCATTACGAAGAGCTTGGGAATCGTTTCCATTATCCCTTGCATATAATAGTTCATCACGAAGTTCTACTAACTTGGTGATGGTGACTAGAGAATTCTGTCAATCACTATCTTATCTGGAAGATTAACTCCCACTTGATTCAAGCGATTGTAGTACTTAGACAATCTGAGCACATGCTCACTAGTTGAGCGATTCTCCTCCATCTTTTAGCTATAGAACTTGTTGGAGACTTCATATCTCTCAACTCGGGTATTTGCTTGAAATATTAACTTCAACTCCTGGAACATCTCATATGCTCCATGAAGTTCAAAACGTCTTTGAAGTCCCGATTCTAAGCCATTAAGCATGGTGCACTAAACTATCAAGTAGTCATCATATTGAGCTAGCCAAACGTTCATAACGTCTGCATCTGCTCCTGCAATAGGTCCGTCACCTAGCGGTGCATCAAGGACATAATTCTTCTGTGCAGCAATGAGGATAAACCTCAGATCACGGATCCAATCGGCACCATTGCTACTAACATCTTTCAACACAATTTTCTCTAGGAACATATCAAAATAAACACAAGGAAGCAACAACGCGAGCTATTGATCTACAACATAATTTGCAAAATACTACCAGGACTAAGTTCATGATAAATTTAAGTTCAATTAATCATATTACTTAAGAACTCCCACTTAGATAGACATCCCTCTAATCCTCTAAGTGATTACGTGATCCAAATCAACTAAACCATGTCCGATCATCACGTGAGATGGAGTAGTTTCATTGGTGAACATCGCTATGTTGATCATATCTGCTATATGATTCACGCTCGACCTTTCGGTCTCCGTGTTCCGAGGCCATATCTGTATATGCTTGGCTCGTTAAGTATAACCTGAGTATTCTGCGTGTGTAACTGTTTTGCACCCGTTGTATTTGAATGTAGAGCCTATCACACCCGATCATCACGTGGTGTCTCAGCACGAAGAACTTTCGCAACGGTGCATACTCAAGGAGAACACTTCTTGATAATTAGTGAGAGATCATCTTATAATGCTACCGTCAATCAAAGCAAGATAAGATGCATAAAAGATAAACATCACATGCAATCAATAAAAGTGATATGATATGGCCATCATCATCTTGTGCTTGTGATATCCATCTTCGAAGCACCGTCATGATCACCATCGTCACCAGCGCGACACCTTGATCTCCATCGTAGCATCGTTGTCGTCTCGCCAAACTTATCCTTCCACGACTATCGCTACCGCTTAGTGATAAAGTAAAGCATTACAGCACGATTGCATTGCATACAATAAAGCGACAACCATATGGCTCCTGCCAGTTGCCGATAACTCGGTTACAAAACATGATCATCTCATATAATAAAATTTAGCATCATGTCTTGACCATATCACATCACAACATGCCCTGCAAAAACAAGTTAGACGTCCTCTACTTTGTTGTTGCAAGTTTTACGTGGCTGCTACGGGCTTAAGCAAGAACCAATCTTACCTACGCATCAAAACCACAACGATAGTTTGTCAAGTTGGTGCTATTTTAACCTTCGCAAGGACCGGGCATAGCCACACTCGGTTCAACTAAAGTTGGAGAAACTATCACCCGCTAGCCACCTTTGTGCAAACCACGTCGGGAGAACCGGTCTCGTGTAAGCGTACGCGTAATGTCGGTCCGGGCCGCTTCGTCCAACAATACTGCCGAACCAAAGTATGACATGCTGGTAAGCAGTATGACTTATATCGCCCACAACTCACTTGTGTTCTACTCGTGCATATAACATCGACACATAAAACCTAGGCTCGGATGCCACTGTTGGGAAACGTAGTAATTTCAAAAAAATTCCTACGCACACGCAAGATCATGGTGATGCATAGCAACGAGAGGGGAGAGTGTAATCTACGTACCCTTGTAGATTGACAACGGAAGCGTTAGCACAACGTGGTTGATGTAGTCGTACGTCTTCACGGCCCGACCGATCAAGCACCGAAACTACGGCACCTCCGAGTTCTAGCACACGTTCAGCTCGATGACGATCCCCGGACTTCGATCCAGCAAAGTGTCGGGGAAGAGTTCCGTCAGCACGACGGCGTGGTGACGATCTTGATGTACTACCGTCGCAGGGCTTCGCCTAAGCACCGCTACAATATTATCGAGGACTATGGTGGAAGGGGGCACCGCACACGGCTAAGAATATGATCACGTGGATCAACTTGTGTGTCTAGGGGTGCCCCCTGCCTCCGTATATAAAGGATCAAAGGGGGGGTGCGGCCGGCCAGGAGAGGGCGCGCCAGGAGGAGTCCTACTCCCTCCGGGAGTAGGATTCCCCCCCTTTCCTAGTTGGAATAGGATTCGGGAGGGGGGAAAGAGGAGAGAGAGAAGGAAGGGGGGCGCCGCCCCCCTCTCCTTGTCCTATTCGGACTAGGGGGGGATGGGCACGCGGCCCAGCCCTGGCCACCTCTCCTCTCTTCCACTAAGGCCCACTAAGGCCCATATACCTCCCAGGGGGTTGCGGTAACCTCCCGGTACTCCGGTAAAATCCCGATTTCACCCGGAACACTTCCGATATCCAAATATAGGCTTCCAATATATCAATCTTTATGTCTCGACCATTTCGAGACTCCTCGTCATGTCCCCGATCCTATCCGGGACTCCGAACTCCTTCGGTACATCAAAACTCATAAACTCATAATATAACTGTCATCGAAACCTTAAGCGTGCGGACCCTACGGGTTCGAGAACAATGTAGACATGACCGAGACACTTCTCCGGTCAATAACCAATAGCGGAACCTGGATGCTCATATTGGCTCCTACATATTCTACGAAGATCTTTATCGGTCAGACCGCATAACAACATACGTTGTTCCCTTTGTCATCGGTATGCTACTTGCCCGAGATTCGATCGTCGGTATCTCAATACCTAGTTCAATCTCATTACCGGCAAGTCTCTTTACTCGTTCCATAATACATCATCTCACAACTAACTCATTAGTTGCAATGCTTGCAAGGCTTATGTGATGTGTATTACCGAGAGGGCCCAGAGATACCTCTCCGACAATCAGAGTGACAAATCCTAATCTCGAAATACGCCAACCCAACATGTACCTTTGGAGACACCTGTAGAGCACCTTTATAATCACCCAGTTACGTTGTGACGTTTGGTAGCACACAAAGTGTTCCTCCGGCAAACGGGAGTTGCATAATCTCATAGTCATAGGAACATGTATAAGTCATGAAGAAAGCAATAGCAACATACTAAACGATCGGGTGCTAAGCTAATGGAATAGGTCGTGTCAATCACATCATTCTCCTAATGATGTGATCCCGTTAATCAAATAACAAATCTTTTGTTTATGGTTAGGAAACATAACCATCTTCGATTAACGAGCTAGTCAAGTAGAGGCATACTAGTGACACTTTGTTTGTCTATGTATTCACACATGTATTATGTTTCCGGTTAATACAATTCTAGCATGAATAATAAACATTTATCATGATATAAGGAAATAAATAATAACTTTATTATTGCCTCTAGGGCATATTTCCTTCACATGCTAGGCTCTTCAAGTTTAACCCGAGTATTCCGCATGTGCAAAACTGTCTTGCACCCGTTGTATGTGAACGTAGAGCTTATCACACCCGATCATCACGTGGTGTCTCAGCACGACGAACTTTCGCAACGGTGCATACTCAGGGAGAACACTTATACCTTAAAATTTTAGTAAGGGATCATCTTATAATGCCACCGCCGTACTAAGCAAAATAATATGCATAGAAGATAAACATCACATGCAATCAAAATATGTGACATGATATGGCCATCATCATATTGTGCCTTTGATCTCCATCTCCAAAGCACCGTCATGATCTCCATCGTCACCGGCTTGACACCATGATCTCCATCATAGCATCGTGGTCGTCTCGCCAACTATTACTTCTACAACTATCGCTAACGCATAGTGATAAAGTAAAGCAATTACATGGCGATTGCATTTCATACAATAAAGTGACAACCATAAGGCTCTTGCTAGTTGTCGATAACTTTTACAAAACATGATCATCTCATACAATAACATATATCACATCATGTCTTGACCATATCACATCACAACATGCCCTGCAAAAACAAGTTAGACGTCCTCTACTTTGTTGTTGCAAGTTTTACGTGGCTGCTACGGGCTTCTAGCAAGAACCGTTCTTACCTACGCATCAAAATCACAACGGTGTTTCGTCAAGTTTGCTGTTTTAACCTTCAAAAAGGACCAGCTGCAGTCAAATTCGATTCAACTAAAGTTGGAGAAACAGACACCCGCCAGCCACCTTTATGCAAAACAAGTTGCATGTCTGTCGGTGGAATCGGTCTCATGAATGTGGTCATGTAAGGTTGGTCTGGGCCGCTTCATCCGACAATACCGCCGAATCAAAATAATATGTTGGTGGTAAGCGGTATGACTATGATCGCCCACAACTCTTTGTGTTCTACTCGTGCATATCATCTACGCATAGACCTGGCTCGGGTGCCACTGTTGGGGAACGTAGCATGCAATTTCAAAAATTTCTTACGCTCACGCAAGATCTATCTAGGAGATGCATAGCAATGAGAGGGGGGAGTGTGTCTACGTACCCTCGTAGACCAAAAGCAGAAGCGTTAGCTTAACGCGGTTGATGTAGTCAAACGTCTTCTCGATTCAACCGATCAAGCACCGAACATACGGCACCTCTGAGTCCTGCACACGTTCAGCTCGATGACGTCCCTCGAACTCTTGATCCAGCAAAGTGTCGAGGGAGAGTTTCGTTAGCACGACGGCATGGTGACGGTGATGGTGAAGTGATCCGCGCAGGGCTTCGCCTAAGCAGTACGACAATATGACCGGAGGAGTAAACTGTGGAGAGGGGTGCCGCACACGGCTAGGAACAATTGATGTGTGTTAGAGGCCCCCCCGCCCCCGTATATAAAGGAGGGGGAGGGGAGGAGGCTGACCTAGGCGTGCCCCAAGTGGGAGGAGTCCCACTTGGGCTCCTAGTCCAATTCGCCCCCCCCCCTCCCTTTCCTTTTACCGAAAGGGGAAAGGGGGAAGGAGAGGGATGAGGAGAAGGAAAGGGGGGCGCCGCCCCCTCCCCTAGTCCAATTCGGACTCCTTCCCGGGGGGCACCCCTTGTAGCCTTGCCTCCCTCCTATGGCCCATATGGCCCGTATCTTCCCCCGGGGGATTCCGGTAACCCCTCGGTACTCCGATAAATACTTGAAACACTCCGACACCATTCCGGTGTCCGAATACTATTAACCAATATATCAATCTTTACCTCTCGACCATTTCGAGACTACTCGTCATGTCTGTGATCTCATCCAGGACTCTGAACAATCTTCGGTCACCAAAACACATAACTCATAATACAAATCATTATCGAACGTTAAGCGTGCGGATCCTAAGGGTTCGAGAACTATGTAGACATGACCGAGGCACATCTTCGATCAATAACCAACAGCAGAACCTGGATGCTCATATCGGTTCCTACATATTCTACGCAGATCTTTATTGGTCAAACCGCAATGACAACATACATCATTCCCTTTGTCATCGGTATGTTACTTGCCCGAGATTCGGTCGTTGGTATCTTCACACCTAGTTCAATCTCGTTATCGGCAAGTCTCTTTACTCGTTTTGTAATGCATCATCCCGCAACTAACTCATTAGTCACATTTCTTGCAAAGCTCATAGTGATATGCATTACCGAGAGGGCCCAGAGATACCTCTCTGATACTCGGAGTGACAAATCCTAATCTCGATCTATGCCAACCCAACAAACACTTTCAGAGACACCTGTAGAGCATATTTATGATCACCCAGTTATGTTGGTGATTTTTGATAGCACACAAGGTATTTCTCCGGTATTCGGGAGTTGCATAATCTCATAGTCAAAGGAATATGTATAAGTCATGAAAAAAGCAATAGCAATAAAACTTAACGATCATTATGGTAAGCTAACGGGTGGGTCTTATCCATCACATCATTCTCTTAATGATGTAATCTCGTTCATCAAATGACAACACATGTCTATGGTTAGGAAACTTAACAATCTTTGATTAACGAGCTAGTCTAGTATAGGCTTACTAGGGACCCGGTGTTTTGTCTATGTATCCACACATGTATCAAGTTTCCGGTTAATACAATTCTAGCATGGATAATGAACATTTATCATGATACAAGAAAATATAAAATAACAACTTTATTATTGCCTCTAGGGCATATTTCCTTCAGTTAATAGGTTAGTTCCAAAAAATCATATAAAATAGCACAACAATGCATATAAAATAGACATGGAGTTTCTACATCCAGGAGCAAATACTCCTGGTGTGAACAGTAAAATCAAAAAAATCTGAAATATTTTTGTGGCATACTTTCACATATGTTTGTTGTGCATGCAAAATTTCATCGCAAAATCACAATGGTGGAAGGCGTGGTAAAAAATAAAATATATGCTCTGAAAATGTTACTTACAAAAGCATTTGGAGCTCTGGTTTTGTTTTTTTGGCACGACTTCCACCAATGAGATTTTGTAGTTAAATTTTGTGTGCACGACAAACATTTGCAAAAGTATGTCATATTTTTTTCAGAATTTTTGATTTTTTTTCTATTTTTTTGATTTTACTGTTCACACCAGGAGCATTTGCTACTGGGTGTAGAAAGACACTTTCGATATAAAACACCCAAGATTGATAATATAATGGCATGGAACAATAAAATATTATAGATACGTTGGAGACGTATCATCGACGTTCACATGACATCACTAAAGGAAGCAACAACATACATACTATCAAAATATCGAACGAATACCAAATTCACATGATTACTTATAACAAGACTTCTCCCATGTCCTCAAGAACAAAAGTAACTACTTATAAATTATGTTCATGTTCAAGATTAGAGGGATATTGAATATGATCAAGGATCTGAACATATAATCTTCCACCAAATAAACCAACTAGCATCAACTACAAGATGTAATCAATACTACTAGCAACCCACACGTACCAATCCGAGGTTTTCAGACAAAGATTGAATACAAGAGATGAACTAGGGTTTGAGACGAGAATGTGATGGTGAAGATGTTGATGAAGATTTGTCTTCCCAGGATGAGAGGATTGTTGGTGATGTCAATGGTTTCGATTTCCCCCTCCCGGAGGGAAGTGTCTCCGGTGAAATCGCTCCGCCGGAGAGTTAAGATGCTCCTGCTCAGGTTCTGCCTCGAGCCGGCGGCGATTCATCCTGAAAGTCCTCTCCTTATTTTTTTTTTCTAGGTCAAAACCCTTCATATAGCAGAAAATGGGGGCCGGAGGCCAACTGTGGACTCCACAAGGCATCAGGGCGCGCCAGGGGGGTGGTCGCGCCCTGTTGCCTTATGGGCAACTAGTGAGCCCCCTCTGGTAATTCTTTGCTCAAGTATTTTTTACATATTCCATAAAAATTCTTTGTGAAATTTCAGATCATTTGGAGTTCTGCAAAATAGATATCCCTGATGTAGTTTTTTCAGGTCTAGAATTTCAGCTATTGACAATCTTCCTCTTTGTGTAAATCTTACAAATTAAGAGAGAAAATGCATTAAAATTGCATCACAAAGTGTTATAATGATCAAAAATATTATAAATATTAGTAGGAAAACATGATGCAAAATGGACGTATCAGATATACATGCGTTCCCCGCCGCTGGCACCAGCACCCACCTCGTCAGCCCATGTGAGGAGTTGGCTTGGGCATCATGCTTCCCCTTCCCCTTCCCCTTCCCCTTCCCAAAGAAGCCAACCATGGCTAGGGTTTCCTGTCGCCGACAAGGGGGCGGGAGTTTGGATAGATGTGGACGGGAGTGGGAAGTGGGTGAGGCTGCCCTCCCGCACGCTTGCCATTTAAAATAAGCGTGGACTGCAAGCGCTTTCAGCGGCTGCCATGTGTGTCCGAGGTGGGTGGGTCGCATTCAATATGACCGCGGCGGTGGTTGGGTGGGCGACACGGGCGTCTGTGGACACAAATCGGATGCAAGTATGGACCGGGAATCCGTTTAGACAGTCAGCGATCAGACGGTATTTACAAGTAAAGAAACTCACTCGGCGAAGAATTAAGAATGGATCAAGGGACGACTGAAAAGGGAGTTGCTGTCATCACTCAGGTCCGTTGATCCGAAACAAGATATGCTCACGGCATAGAAAACGAGTCGGAGAAGTCCTCAACTCCTTCCCCACTCAAACCTCGATCCATTCGGGGGCTAATGATGAAGCTATGTACCTAGGGTAGGGTCACGGACCTGTCCTAACTGCCCTACCCAAGGACACCTCTAGAATAAATCACCTTTCAATCGACTTGGAGGTGTTCCACTCGACAGACTCGAAGACATTCGACCAAGAAGCAATTACTCGACCAAGATCCAACCACTCGACGGCCAGGAGACCTAAAGTCACTCCGCACGCTAACGGTCGGTCATTAAGTAGCTTTTATGGTCATCATAGCACTTTATTACTAGCGTTACCAGTAACGCCCTGCCTTAATGTACATTGAACCCTTCGTAACGTGGGCTGGCCGGGGTCCTGGCGCACTCTATATAAGCCACCCCCCTCCTCCGAGACAAGGGTTCGCACCTCTGTAACTCATACACACATAATCCAGTCGACCGCCTCCGGGCTCAGACGTAGGGCTTTTACTTCTTCCGAGAAGGGCCTGAACTCGTAAACCTTGCGTCCTTACAACCTCTCCATAGCTAAGACCTCGCCTCTCCATACTTATCCCCCTACATTACTGTCAGACATAGAACCACGACAGCTGGCGCCCACCGTGGGGCAGGTGTTTTAGCATTTTGTTGGAGGAGTTGCGATCTTTTCCGACCCGAATCATCATGGTTTTCGACGGAGTTTTGGTGGAGGGCCGCGAGATCCGTCTCGACGCGCTCACATTCATCGCCGACGACTCCGCCTGGCTTCAGGAGGCTCCGCTCGACGTGGACGCGCTCCCTGTCCGCGGGGCAACGCACTTTAGCGCATGCGTCCGCGGCGTTCTCCTGCGGCAACCGTCGACCCCCTACCGGTCGGCTCTTGTGTTGTCCTCCCTCCCCGCTTCCCGCCGGTGCAAGCGCTCCGGTCGGTCGAGGCTTCGGCGGTGGGTGAGACACGCGGTGGTCCGTCAGTCGGCCACCCCTCAAGTCGCGGCGATCGAGCCCGACGAATCCCTCTACGGCCTGTTCGACCTGTCGACTGGCTCCGAAGAGACTGCATCCGAGTGCGACAGCAGCGATCCGGCGGCGGAGGTTCTGATGGTCGATGGACCGCCCAGTCCCCCCGGTTTTACCTGCACCGACGGAGGCGCAGGAGGAGGCGACCCGTCGCGTCCCCATGAGGAGTATCTTCCCGAGCCTCTCACGTTGCTCCAGAGAGAAGAACTTCGCCGCCGGAACATGGATGCACTCCACACTCCTATCGTTGGAGAAACCCCCGAGGCTCGCGCCTTGGAGGACGCGCGCCTGGAAAACTTGGCCGAGTGCACTCGACTGGAGAACCTCCAGCGAGCACTCGACGAGCGGGCGCGACAACGGGTTCCCGAATCCAGTCGACGTCAGCTCTTCCTGCCCCAGCAGATATATCAGACTCCGATTCAAAATTTAGCAGCTGCGGCCCATATAGCGGAGTCGATTCAGCTTCCCAGTCGGAGGCTGGCAGAGGCTTGCTGCAGATCAGAGCATTACTCCGGGCAGCAGGAGATCAGAATTCCGCTGTTTCTTAGTCGCGGAACAGAATTCACAGCAGATCCGTTGCTGCGGACACAGTCCAGTCGGCTCACAGCCCGAGATCGCCCCTGAGGCGTGAGGGACGTGGAGACCGGCGTGACCAGTATGGGAACCATGAGCAGTATGATCACCGAGTCGATCGTGACGGTCGACGTCGAGTGCCCATGCCTCCCCCGAGGAGCGGGTCGTATGTGCCTCGCCAGTAGGATGACAGGCGCCCTCATAGTGGTGGGCGAAGGATTTCAGTCGACCCCAGAGGGCCAGGCTTTGACGCGAGATCTATCCTCGTCCAAGGTCTGGTCGACAGGAATAGGGCTCACCGAGAAGGCCACGACAGAGATGCGCCTGCAGCAGCAGAGTACATGTTTCGGGGCTAGGTGCTTTAGTAGAGCCATCAGGGCTGCTGTGACTCCTCCCAATTTCAGGTTGGCGACTGGAGTCAGTAAGTTCACTGGCGAGTCCAAGCCCGATACTTGGCTTGAGGACTACCGAGTGGCCGTCCAGATTGGCGGCGGCAATGATGAAGTGGCCATGAAGCACCTACCTCTCATGTTGGAGGGCTCGGCCAGAGCATGGCTAAACCAGTTAGCACCTAGCAGCATTTACACTTGGGAAGATCTCTCCCGAGTGTTCGTCGCCACATTTGAAGGCACATGCAAGCGACCGGCAGGACTGACAGAACTGCGGTCCTGTGTGCAAAAGCCGAATGAAACTTTGAGGGATTACATCCAGAGATGGATCACGTTACATCACTCGGTGGAGAATGTGCCTAACCACCAAGCAGTTTGTGCCTTCAAGGAAGGCGTCAAGTACAGAGAACTGAATTTGAAATTCGGTCGAACCGGAGATATGTCCCTGAATCGGATGATGGAGATTGCCACCAAGTACGCTAATGGCGAAGATGAGGATCGACTCAGGAGTGGCAAGCTCAAGTCAGTCGCCCAAGAAACCGGAGGCAATTCCAATCGGAAACAGAAGCGGAAAGCCGAGCCAGCGGCTCCCGGGGAAGCCTTAGCTTTGGCCCAAGGAAAGTCTAAAGGGAAACCTAAAGGGCCTTGGAACCCCAAAAAGGTTAAAGACCAGGAGGGAAATGATGTGTTGGACTTACCGTGTCTCGTCCACACGAAGAAAGATGAAGAGGGTAATTTTATTTACCCGAAACATACTACTCGGCAGTGTCGACTCTTGATCCAGCAGTTCCAGGGCAAGCAGCCCAAGGGTAAGGAAAAGGAGTCAGACAAGGTCGAGGACAAAGAGGACAGTGATGACGGATACCCTCAAGTCAATTCCACCCTAATGATTTTTGCTGATGTTGAGAGCAAAAGCCGACTGAAAGTTATTAACCGAGAGGTGAATATGGTCGCTCCGGCGACACCTAGTTACCTGAAATGGTCTCAGACTGCCATAACATTCGACCAGTCCGACCACCCAACGCACATCGCCACCCCTGGGAGGCAAGCTTTGGTGGTCGACCCAGTTGTTGAAGGCACTCGACTGACTAAAGTCCTGATGGATGGTGGCAGTGGTTTGAACATATTATACGCTGAGACATTGAAGGGGATGGGCATTCCGATGTCCAGACTCAGTGCCAGCAACATGAGTTTCCATGGAGTCATTCCTGGGAAGAAGGCTGAATCACTCGGCCAGATTGCTCTTGATGTGGTTTTCGGTGATTCCAAGAATTACCGCAAAGAAAAGTTGACATTTGAAGTTGTAGACTTCCAGAGTGCCTATCACGCTATTTTGGGCAGGCCGGCTTATGCACGCTTCATGGCCCGACCATGTTACGTGTATCTCAAATTGAAGATGCCTGGCCCCAAAGGTGTGATCACCATTACGGGCAATCGGAAGAAAGCGGAAGAATGTTTTCAGAAGGGTTCGAAGATCGCCGACGCACAGATGGCAGTGGTGGAGTTGCAGGAATACCAGAAGACTGCAGACCCGAGTGATCTGTTGCGAGCCAAGAAGCCCGCTACAGAGTTAGCTTTCCAGTCGACTGGCGACACGAAGACAGCTCACATCCACCCGACCGACCCCAGCGCCGCCCCGACTCATATCTCGACAACACCCGACTCCAAATAGGAAGAAGCGTTCATCCAGCTCCTCCGTGAGAACTGGGACATCTTCGCATGGAAGCCTTCTGACATGCCAGGTGTTCCCAGGGAGCTGGCTGAGCATCGCCTGAGAGTCGACTCAAAAGTAAAACCTGTCAAGGAACATCTTCGATGGTCCGCCATCCAAAAGAGAAAAGCTATTGGCGAAGAGGTGGCTCGGCTCTTAGCAGCGGAGTTCATCCGAGAAATCTACCACTCCGAGTGGCTCGCCAACGTTGTCATGGTCCCCAAGAAGGACAAGTCACTTCGCATGTGCATTGACTTTAAACATATCAATCGGGCCTGCCCAAAAGATCATTTTCCTCTCCCCCGCATCGACCAGATAGTCGACTCGACTGCGGGATGTGAGCGACTGTCTTTCTTAGACGCCTATTCCGGGTACCATCAGATCCGTCTGTATGGACCTGATGAGATCAAGACAGCTTTCATCACTCCATTCGGGTGCTTCTGTTATGTTACCATGCCGTTCGGCCTCAAGAATGCCGGAGCCACATTCATGAGGATGATTCAGAAGTGTTTACTCACTCAAATCAGTCGGAACGTGGAAGCATACATGGATGATATTGTGGTCAAGTCACGGAAGGGTTCCGACCTGCTGACTGACCTTGCTGAAACCTTTGCCAACCTCAGGAGGTATGATATCAAGCTTAATCCATCAAAGTGTACATTCGGAGTCCCTGGCGGAAAGTTACTCGGCTTTCTCGTTTCCGAACGGGGAATCGACGCCAATCCAGAAAAAGTTGGCACTATACTCCGAATGAAAAGCCCTGTGCGAGTGCACGACGTCCAGAAGCTTACTGGTTGTTTGGCCGCCCTAAGTCGATTCATATCTCGTCTCGGTGAAAAGGCATTACCTCTTTACCGATTGATGAAGAAGTCCGACAAGTTCGAGTGGACTCCTGAAGCTGATGCAGCGTTTGCAGAGCTCAAAGCTCTGCTCTCCACCCAGCCGGTGCTTGTTGCCCCAATCAGCAAAGAGCCTTTGTTGCTTTACATTGCAGCCACAGGACAAGTCGTCAGTATGGTACTTACGGTCGAGCGGGAAGAAGAAGGGAAAACCTTCAAAGTTCAGCGCCCAGTATATTATATTTCTGAAGTCCTGACCCCATCGAAGCAAAGATATCCTCACTATCAGAAGCTTGTATATGGGATTTATATGACCACCAAGAAAGTTTCTCACTACTTCTCTGATCATTCCATTACAGTCGTCAGCGACGCTCCATTGTCAGAGATCCTGCATAACAGGGATGCAACCGGTCGAGTGGCAAAATGGGCGATCGAACTCCTTCCCCTAGATATCAAGTTTGAGGCAAAGAAAGCTATCAAGTCCCAGGCAATCGCGGATTTCGTCGCCGAGTGGATTGAACAACAACTGCCGACTCAGGTTCACTCGGAGCATTGGACCATGTTCTTTGACGGTTCTAAGATGCTAAATGGTTCCGGCGCCGGAGTGGTGTTGATCTCCCCCAGAGGAGATAAACTCAGATATGTTCTTCAAATCCACTTTGATTCCTCTAACAACGAGGCAGAATACGAAGCACTTTTATATGGGTTGCGCATGGCCATTTCACTCGGCGTCCGTCGCCTCATGGTCTATGGCGACTCAGATTTGGTGGTCAATAAAGTGATGAAGGAATGGGACATCAGAAGTCCAGCCATGACTGGTTATTGCAATGCAGTGAGAAAGCTGGAGAAGAAATTCGAGGGGTTAGAGCTTCACCACATACCCCGACTGAAAAATCAAGCAGCTGATGATCTGGCAAAAATAGGTTCCAAAAGAGAAGCCATTCCCAGCAATGTGTTTCTGGAACATATCCACACACCATCAATCCAGGAGGATCCCTTCACTGAAGAGGCCCCGCAGCCAAAAAGTGCCACGGATCAGAGTGAAGTTGAAGTTCCAGCTGTGGTCGACCTGGTCATGGAAGTCTTGGTTATCACTCCCGTCTGGACAGAACCGTACATCGCGTACATCCTAAGGAAAGAACTCCCAGAAGACGAAGAAGAGGCTCGACAGATCGTCCGTCGATCCAAGGCCTTTACAGTCATAAAGGGACAGTTATATAGAGAAAGCGCGACTGGGGTCGGCCAGAAGTGTGTTACACCAGAAGAAGGTCAGATGATCCTTAACGATATCCACTCGGGGACCTGTGGTCATCATGCGTCCTCTCGGATCATTGTGGCTAAAGCATACCGAGCGGGGTTCTACTGGCCAAGAGCCAATGAGATGGCGAAAGAGATAGTCGACAAATGTGAAGGATGTCAGTATTACTCCAATATGCCGCACAAGCCCGCGTCAGCCCTGAAAACCATTCCACTCGTCTGGCCCTTCGCTATTTGGGGGCTGGACATGGTTGGGCCACTGAGAACAGGCAGGAGCGGCTTCACTCATGTGCTGGTAGTAGTCGACAAGTTCACCAAATGGATTGAAGCCAAGCCTATCAAGAATCTTGATGCTTGCACCGCTATCAGTTTCATCAGAGAGTTGATATTCAGATATGGAGTTCCACACAGCATCATCACCGACAACGGGTCAAACTTCGATTCTGACAAATTCAGGGCCTTCTGCGCCTCTCAGGGCACTCAGGTCGACTATGCTTCAGTCGCTCACCCCCAGTCGAATGGGCAAGCAGAAAGGGCAAACGGCCTAATTCTGAAAGGACTGAAACCCTGATTGATGCGTGATCTCAAGCACGCAACAGGTGCATGGGTCGACGAGCTTCCATCAGTCCTTTGGGGATTGAGGACAACCCCGAATCGATCGACCGGAAGAACCCCATTCTTTCTGGTCTACGGAGCCGAGGCAGTCTTACCGAGTGACCTGTTTCACAACGCTCCCAGAGTCGAGCTCTACTCAGAAGATGAGGCAGAACAAGCCCGGCAGGACGCAGTCGACCTCCTAGAAGAAGAAAGAGAAATGGCCTTGATTCGATCGACCATCTATCAGCAAGACTTGCGTCGATTCCATGCCAGAAACGTGAAGAGCCGAGCCTTCCAAGAAGGAGACTTAGTCCTCCGAGTGGATCAGCAGAAACCACACAAGCTCGCTCCTACTTGGGAAGGCCCCTTCATAGTCACCAGAGTTCTCCACAATGGAGCATACCACCTCTACAATGTCGATCGCCAGATTGATGAGCCACGAGCCTGGAATGCGGAGCTACTCCGCCCCTTTTATACTTGAATTCTCACTCGGATGAGATGTAATAAGAAAAACTCTTGTAGTTTATTTATCAAAGACAAGAGCGTTATAATTTTCCCAGTGATTATTATTGTTTTCCCCCAGTGGGTGGCTTAGTTGCGAATCCGCTTCGCCTAAGTTTGTAAAAACAGTTTCCTACCGAGTGGCGAGCCAGCCTCCCACTCGGGGGCTTAGCGGCGAATCTATTTCGCCTAAGTTTGAAAAAGTCCTACCGAGTGGAGAGCAATCCTCCCACTCGGGGGCTTAGCTGCAGTCCAGTACTCGCCTAAGTTCTCTCACTAGAAGACTTAGCTGCAGTCAGGCACTCGCCTAAGTTTGAAAAAATCCTACCGAGTGGAGAGCAATCCTCCCACTCGGGGGCTTAGCTGCAGTCCAGTACTTGCCTAAGTTCTCTCACTAGAAGACTTAGCTACAGTCAGGCACTCGCCTAAGTTTGAAAAAATCCTACCGAGTGGAGAGCAATCCTCCCACTCGGGGGCTTAGCTGCAGTCCAGTACTCGCCTAAGTTCTCTCACTAGAAGACTTAGCTGCAGTCAGGCACTTGCCTAAGTTTGAAAAAATCCTACCGAGTGGAGAGCAATCCTCCCACTCGGGGGCTTAGCTGCAGTCCAGTACTCGCCTAAGTTCTCTCACTTGGAGACTTAGCTGCAGTCAGGCACTCGCCTAAGTTTGAAAAAATCCTACCGAGTGGAGAGCAATCCTCCCACTCGGGGGCTTAGCTGCAGTCCAGTACTCGCCTAAGTTCTCCCACTTAGAGACTTAGCTGCAGTCAGGCACCCGCCTAAGTTTGGAAAAATCCTACCGAGTGGAGAGCAATCCTCCCACTCGAGGGCTTAGATGCAGTCCAGTACTCGCCTAGGTTCTCTCACTAGGAGACTTAGCTGCAGTCCGGCACTCGCCTAAGTCTGAAAAAAAATCCTACCGAGTGGAGAGCGATCCTCCCACTCGGGGGCTTAGCTGCAGTCCAGTACTCGCCTAAGTATGAAACACATCTCAATCCTCAAGGACGACGAGGGGCGGGTCGACTGCCACCTTCTCCTGGAGAGCTTCGCCACAAATACAAGACATGGGTCGACTACTTCCCTCTCCTTCGGAACTGCGCTGCGAGTGCAAAAGTTGTCTCGAATGAAGAATGGGTTCACTCAGCAGGAGATTCATAAAGATATTCAACGGTAAACCAAGTTCAGATAAATTCTAAAGGTTCCAGACCACAGATTGAAGTACTCGGGCATGCAGCCCGAAAAAGTTTAACGGTTACAAAAACCACTCGGCATTCCAAGGCAAATTTAAGGTGGGACATAAGAGTTTGTTCACTCCGCGGGAGGAGGGCTGGCAGGCTCGACGAACTCATCCAGGTCGACGCCGTCGGCTATCCGAGTGTCTGCAGCGATGAAAGTCTCCATAAAGGTTCGGAAGTCATGCTTCTGGGTGTTGGCGACCTTGATTGCTGCCAACTTGTCTTGTCGCACCTCCTTGCAGTGGACACGAACCAAGGACAGAGCCACATCAGCGCCACACCGAGCAGAAGACTTCTTCCACTCCTGCACTCGGTCAGGGATTCCGTTAAGTCGAGTCATCAGAGACTCGAGATCGTTTTGGAGCGTAGCCTCTGGCCAAAGTGCCTGGTCGATCCGTGACATGGCGACCTTCAGTCGAGCCAAGTAGTCCACGGCACCGTCAATGCGAGGTTCCAGTCGGAGCAGATTCATGGCAGTTTCATCTTTCACGGGAGAGTTGATTGGATCCAAACCTGGTTCGATCCGCCCAGTCTCCTCTTCAAAGTTCTGGCAAAACTCTGCATTCACGATCCAAGGATAAGTCAATTTTCATACACTGAGTCGACACAAAAAAACACCAGTCGGAACTAAATGTGCACCTTCAAGCTTGATGTACAACTTCTTGGCGAGGCTCCTCAAGTAGCTCTCCAGATCGCCCCTCCTGCGAGCGATGCCTTCCATCTTTTCGTTCAGGTTGAGGTTATCCTTCTTCCAACGTGTACACTCCCTGTTGGCTTCATTCAGAGCGGTCTTCAGCCTGGTATTCTCTTCTTCTAACTGGCCGACCGAAGCCAGCTTCTGTTCGGCCAGAGCGGTCTTGTCGTCAGCCTCCTTACGGGCAGCAGCCAAGTCCTGATCCTTCTTCGCTAGAGCTTCTCTCAGTTTTTCTGCAAAGAAATGATGATTGATTCGGAAATAGCAGAAGGGTACTCAAGCCTAAAACTAACCAGTCGACAAAATCGTCTTACCTGCGGCGCCGTCTCTGACCTTTTGCAGCTCTGTCCTGGCCAGCTCCAAATCAAGGTTCAGTTGAATCTGCTGCTTCTCCAAGTCAGCAAAGCGAGCTCCAAGATCGCAAGATTTCTGAAATCAAAGGGGAGATGTTATCGTTACAGCAAAAAAAGGCAATAAATACTAAGACTACGGTCGACTGCCAGCAGTCCACCATAGTCTCGGGGACTACACCCAGTGGGTGCACTTAGCGTGCCCCCACCGGTTCTGATCCCACTCGACCGGCCCGCCGAAGTCGAGTCCAAAAAAAAGAGAGAAAGAAAGTAGAACTCAGACTATAGTCGACTGCCAGCAGTCCACCATAGTCTCGGGGACTACACCCAGTGGGTGCACTTAGCGTGCCCCCACCGGTTCTGATCCCACTCGACCGGCCCGCCGAAGTCGAGTGGAAGATACAAACTACCAGTTTGGTTTATACATTCGCCAAAATACAAAGACTACAGTCGACTGCCAGCAGTCCACCGTAGTCTCCACTAGTCCAAAACTTCAATCGACGCACCCAGTGGGTGTACAGATGCAAAGATTTTCGGAAAGAATCTTCAGATAGCCGACTAACCTGAACGTTGCTCTGGAGAGCCGAGCTGGCATCATAGGCGGCTTGGCTGGCGTCCCGCACCATCTTCATCTTCTCCATCATAATGCCTGCCTGGCGTATGGCTTCCCTAGCAGCATTCACCTCATCCTCTGGGACATGATGGGTCGCAAAAACTGAAGGCGGGTCGATAGGGGCCTGAGCAGTCGAAGAAGAAGGCAAGGCACTCGACAGGGGCTCCGCGAAGGTAACAGAACCCCGATTGACGTGACCAGTGTCCTGAACGACTGGTTCCGCCCTCGGCGTCGACTGTAGCGCCTCACTTACAGGAGCTCGCCTACTCTTCCTCGTCAAAGACCTCTCGGGCTCTTCATCATCATCAGGGAGGTCAATAATGTTGGGAGCTGTGCAAAGTTCAAATTGCCAAAATCACATCACCCAGTGATGCACGATGCAGTTGAATCGACCAAAGAAAGATAGTATGGTAGAAATCATACCCGGATTAGAAGTGACCGCATCCTCCATTACCTCACATCATCCCTGTAAGCTGAGGTCCCGGAAGTGGAGCGCTAACAATTCCAAAGTTCGTCCAGTTAAAACAAGAAAAGCAAACAGCGCGGAGCGTCGAGTGAATACAAGGAGAGACACTCATGCGGAGGCGACAGGGATATCGATCTTGATCTTTGGCAGCGCCTTTCGAGTCTTCGGCTCTGCAACTTTGGGGTGCTTTGGCGCCTTCTCAGTCGGGGTTGGCGAAGAGACCCGGGGACGCTTCGAAGACTGACCAGCCTGAGCAGTTGCCTTGTCGCGAGCACTCGACCGTTCTTGGTCAAGCTTGGATCGTCTCTCTATGCGAGGAGGCGACTCGACTTCTTCCCCATCACTTGAGTCGTCACTTCCACCATCCCCTTCACCATCGGAAGTCCACTCGCCACTTTCGCCACCACTCGCCTCGCCTTCCAGAGCTTGCTCTTGCTCCCCGTTGGGCATCGAATACATTTCAATAATGGCCTGAAAGAAAGCAGGGAGAACAAAGTCAGTCGACGCAATACAGACAGCTGCGCGAGTGAATTCAAATTACAAGCAAAAACTCAGAATCAGACCTGCTCTGGTGCACGCGACTGGTCGAACGGGGGAACTCTCCTGGCTCCTCTGGGATTGTCCTTGTTCCCGGTAATGCTCGACAGCCACTTCTCCAGCGTGTCGTCATCGACCTCCTCCGGGTGGATCCGAGCGGAGTCTTCTAGACCCGAATATATCCACATCGGGTGGTCTCGGGCTTGGAGAGGCTGGATGCGCCGTTGAAGGAAGACCTCCAAGAGATCCATACTAGTGACCCCGTCACGAATGAGCTGGACCACTCGGTTGACCAACACCTTCACGTGCGCCTTCTCCTCCGGGAGCACCTTCAAAGGGGAGGGTTTTTCCACTCGGTCCATGGTAAAGGGAGGGAGGCCAGTCGATTGCCCTGGCGTCGACTGGTCTTTGCAGTAGAACCAGGTCGACTGCCATCCGCGAACTGAATCGGGAAGAATCATGGCCGGAAAGGAGCTTTTTCCCCTCGTCTGGATGCCAAGACCCCCACACATCTGGATCACTTGGGTCCTCTCGTCACTCAGATTAGCCTTTTTCACTGTCTGGGAGCGACAAGTGAAAATATGCTTGAAAAGACCCCAGTGAGGTCGACAACCCAAGAAGTTCTCACACAAGGAAATGAACGCGGCAAGATAAACAATTGAGTTGGGGGTAAAATGGTGGAGTTGAGCCCCAAAGAAGTTCAGAAACCCTCGGAAGAAAGGATGAGGGGGCAAGGAAAACCCACGATCGACGTGGGTGGCCAGAAGAACGCCCTCACCCTCCCGGGGTTGCGACTCGGATTCCTTCCCCGGAAGCCGCGCCGAGTCGTAGGGGATCAGCCCTCCCTCAGCCGGGTCGTCGAGGTCTTCTTGGGAGATCCTTGAGTGGATCCAGTCACCCTGGATCCAGCCCTTCGGCAGGCCAGTCCGCGAGGAAGATCCGCCCCGGCTCGTCGCCTTCCCCTTTGACCTCGCCGTCGCCTTCTTTGCCCGCTCTAGAGCCGCTGTCTTCTCCTTCACCATTGTCGCCGACGAGACGCGTGTGGCGCGGTGGCGCTGGAACGAGAGCGAGCGCAGAGGAGAGGCGTGAGGAGGAGAAGAGATAATGGGGCGCACTGTTCGGGAGACTCCGGTCCAACGCCTTATATGAGGCCGCTTCCGAGTGACTGACAGGTAGGCCCAGATGCCTCTGTCAAATCCCGTAATGACCGCACGAGCGATACGTGGCGAAAAAGGTGGCGCGGGGATCGAGGCGGCTCCGCTCTATCTCGTCCGATTACTGCGGCCTCCCCCGTCCCGCGCGCTTCCCAAAATTCGGATCCCACTAAATCCGCGGGCAGCAAATAACTTGTCAGACCAAAGATCTCCTCCGCACCGTCATTCGGAGCCTTACAAGTAAAGAAACTCACTCGGCGAAGAATTAAGAATGGATCAAGGCGACTGAAAAGGGAGTTGCTGTCATCACTTAGGTCCGTTGATCCGAAACAAGATATGCTCACGGCATAGAAAACGAGTCGGAGAATCCCTCAACTCCTTCCCCACTCAAACCTCGATCCATTCGGGGGCTAATGATGAAGCTATGTACCTAGGGTAGGGTCACGGACCTGTCCTAACTGCCCTACCCAAGGACACCTCTAGAATAAATCATCTTTCAATCGACTTGGAGGTGTTCCACTCGACAGACTCGAAGACATTCGACCAAGAAGCAATTACTCGACCAAGATCCAACCACTCGACGGCCAGGAGACCTAAAGTCACTCCGCACGCTAACGGTCGGTCATTAAGTAGCTTTTATGGTCATCATAGCACTTTATTGCTAGCGTTATCAGTAACGCCCTACCTTAATGTACATTGAACCCTTCGTAACGTGGGCTGGCCGGGGTCCTGGCGCACTCTATATAAGCCACCCCCCTCCTCCGAGACAAGGGTTCGCACCTCTGTAACTCATACACACATAATCCAGTCGACCGCCTCCGGGCTCCGAGACGTAGGGCTTTTACTTCTTCCGAGAAGGGCCTGAACTCGTAAACCTTGCATCCTTACAACCTCTCCATAGCTAAGACCTCGCCTCTCCATACTTACCCCCTACATTACTGTTAGACTTAGAACCACGACAGTGATATCAATGGTTTCGATTTCCCCCTCCCGGAGGGAAGTGTCTCCGGTGAAATCGCTCCGTCGGAGAGTTAAGATGCTCCTGCTCAGGTTCCGCCTCGAGCCGGCGGCGATTCATCCTGAAAGTCCTCTCCTTATTTTTTTTTCTAGGTCAAAACCCTTCATATAGCAGAAAATGGGGGCTGGAGGCCAACTGTGGACTCCACAAGGCATCAGGGCGCGCCAGGGGGGTGGTCGCGCCCTGTTGCCTTATGGGCAACTAGTGAGCCCCCTCTGGTAATTCTTTGCTCAAGTATTTTTTACATATTCCATAAAAATTCTTCGTGAAATTTCAGATCATTTGGAGTTCTGCAAAATAGATATCCCTGATGTAGTTTTTTCAGGTCTAGAATTTCAGCTATTGACAATCTTCTTCTTTGTGTAAATCTTACAAATTAAGAGAGAAAATGCATTAAAATTGCATCACAAAGTGTTATAATGATCAAAAATATTATAAATATCAGTAGGAAAACATGATGCAAAATGGACATATCAGATATACACGCGTTCCCCGCCGCTGGCACCAGCACCCACCTCGTGAGCCCATGTGAGGAGTTGGCTTGGGCGTCATGCTTCCCCTTCCCCTTCCCAAAGAAGCCAACCATGGCTAGGGTTTCCTGTCGCCGACAAGGGAGCGGGAGTTTGGCTAGATGTGGACGGGAGTGGGAAGTGGATGAGGCTGCCCTCCCGCACGCTTGCCATTTAAAATAAGCGTGGACTGCAAGCGCTTTCAGCGGCTGCCATGTGGGCCCGAGGTGGGTGGGTCGCATTCAATATGACCGCGGCGGTGGTTGGGTGGGCGACACGGGTGTCTGTGGACACAAATCGGACGCAAATATGGACCCGGAATTCGTTTAGACAGTCAGCGATCAGACGGTATTTGAATTTGCATCGAAGTGTTGGACCAATGTTTTCATCCGTTTTAACCCAAACAAACACGGGCATATCAAATACATCGGGGCGTTGGAGTTGCCATTACGACGGGAGAAGGAGACCACGCTGGCCACCACTGATCCATGCAACCAAAGACGTCTCATACCGTCTCAACAAAACAAAAAAAGATGTCTCACGATCCACCGTGTCATCCCGACCGCCCACGTGTCGTCTCCTATATCGACTCAGCCCCCCAGCCACTGGCCACACGTAGACCGACACGTGGAGCCCACCCAAGAGCAGCACGTCCAATCCACCCCGAAAGAAAAGCACTGGTAGCACTCGAAAGCGTGAAGGAGAAGCCGAGTTTCCTTCGGCACCAAGTCTCGGGAAGTTTCCCCGCACCACGGCACTGCTGACGTCACGCGCCCGCGGCCTCACCCCCCACGCACCGCGCCCACGCGGACCGCGTCGCTTACATCCGGGCCCCATGCGCCAACGCCCCGCACGCGAGTGACCTAGATAATTCCGTGAGCCCGGAGCACGGAGCGCCCCGACCCGGGCTATAAATAGGCGGCCCGGCGTGAGCCCCTGGGGTTTCCGACTTTTCTTTCTCTCCTCCTCCACGCCTCTCCCCAACTCTCTATCCAAGTCGACGCGGCGAAGAAACCAGGCGACAAGATTGCGAACGCTAGATATCTGGACCCGATCCGGATCGGGCCGGCCATGACGGTAGATCGGAAGGACGCCGAGGCGGCGGCGACGCCCTTCGAGATCCCGGCGCTCCAGCCTGGAAGGTGAGATCTTCTGTCCGGTGCCTGCTTCTTGTTAGGGTTTGCTCTGGGGGTTCGAAATCGATTCGGGATACGGTCCCGGGAGTGTTTAATTCTCTGTTGGCTGGTCGATTTGGGTGCTTGGAGTTGGGAATTGTGGGGTTCGGTGGTAGAGTTGGCCGGTCTTGGTGCCTGTGTTGTAGGGATTTGGGGATTAGGGTTTCCGGTTATGGTTGTATTGGCAATTGGGAGTTACTTTCTAGTTCCAATTTGGTGATGAGCCCCCTGATTGGGGGCGAATTGGGGTCATCTACGTCCTTTGGATTGGATGCTGCCGCGAGTGATGTGTGAAATCAGAATAAATCAATTAAATTGTTGGTGCTTTAGTGGTAGTAGTAGGTAGAAGAGAATTTGTTAACTGTAATCAGTACCATCTCCAAAGAAACAATTGTACCAGTTGTCCTGCTCATAGGACAAGGTTCCTTTACTGCATTGGGAGCGATGTTTATGGCACCTAGCATAAAATTTGTTAAATTCATTCAGTACCATCTCCACAGAATGTTTGTACGAGCATGGGACCATGTATATGTCTCCCTAGGATAAAAAAGTTGTTAGCTTCAGTCAATACCATCAGTTTGTATTGGTATCCTACCCTTGGGGTCTGTTTGTTCCTGGATTAGGAGTGATGTTTATGTTGCCTAGCATAGAAGTTTTTAACTTCAGTCAGTACTAAGTTGGCTGGACCTTTCTAACTTGTTCCGTTGTTTCATCCTGTTGTCTTGTTTGTCAATTTTGTTGTTTTATCCACTCCAGTCTCCGATATGTCTTGTTTGTCAGTTTTGTTAGTTTATCCAGTCTCTGATATGTCTTGTTTGTCAGTTTTGTTAGTTTATCCAGTCTCTGATATGTCTTGTTTGTCAGTTTTGTTAGTTTATCCAGTCTCTGATATGTCTTGTTTGTCAGTTTTGTTAGTTTATCCAGTCTCTGATATGTCTTGTTTGTCAGTTTTGTTAGTTTATCCAGTCTCTGATATGTCTTGTTTGTCAGTTTTGTTAGTTTATCCAGTCTCTGATATGTCTTGTTTGTCAGTTTTGTTAGTTAATCCAGTCTCTGATATGTGTTGTCCTGTTTGTCTTTTCTTTTCGGTAACTAGAACTTGTGGAGCAGAGGAAAGTACCCGGAGTCATGTTCTCGTCAAACCAATAGGTATGCTGCTTTGATCACTCCTGTAAACAGAAGCATGAACTATGACTGAGATGGGTACCTCGCGTTTGACTCTAGAAAAGTCAGCAGGAATAACTGTTTGTGTTTCAGCAGGAAGCAGTAATCTTCCCTGTAATGAATATGCATTCTTGGCGCGGCAAAACCCCAAGGGAGATGCGCTGCCAGTGGCATCTATTCTGCGGTGTGTTTAACCGTTCTATGTCTGGCTGCTCTATCTATTATAGAGCATGTGAGCTATGACTAAGAGTTCCAGCCAACCTTTTGGCCGTTTTGCCATATCATTCTAACAGTTGGTTTCATAGTGGCTGCTGTTTAACCATTTTCCTGCTGTTGGTTGATGGTATCACTCTCTGTGGATGTGATCTCATTTAAACTGACTGTACGTTGTACAGTTCCGTACTGAGAGGTCCAGCCAATATTTGGACTGTTTTGCATTGTCATTATAATAGTTGGTTTTTGAACCATTGTCTTGCTGTTGGTTGATGGTACCACTCTATCTGGATGTCATCTCACCTAAACTGACTCTAGGTGTTGTTAACAGTTTTGTAGTGGCTAATTTTTGCCATGTCCTTTCTGATTAATCAGTCTTCAAGTATAGAAGTCAGTTCTCATCCTGTTCTTTTTTGTCATATTTTGCTACTTAAACACATTTAGGGGTGGCGCCGATTAGTACGATTTATCATGGTATTGTTTTCTGTGGAGATGGTACTTCCGCAAGGAAGTTTATATGTCCCTGTTGCTGTACATCTGTTCCTGTGGGCATGGTCTGTTTGTGCCATTTAGTAATAGTTTAGTCATTGAACAAAATGTTTCTGTGGAGCTGGTCTGTTTAGGTGCCTCAATTGTTTTGCGTTCTTTCTTGATTGTACCTTGTGCTTATATTGGGTGAAAAAAATCTGAAGAGAATATAAGGTACTAACTGCTGCCCTGCTCTTTGTTCTACAGGAAAAAGCGACCTCGGAGATCACGTGATGGGCCTAATTCAGTCTCTGAAACGATCAGGCGATGGAAAGAAGTGAACCAACAACTGGAGCATGATCCACAGGGTGCAAAGAGGGCGAGGAAGCCACCTGCAAAGGGTTCAAAGAAGGGCTGTATGCAGGGGAAAGGAGGACCTGAGAATACACAATGTGGATTCCGTGGTGTAAGGCAACGTACTTGGGGGAAGTGGGTTGCTGAAATTCGGGAGCCAAATCGGGTGAGCAGGCTCTGGTTGGGAACGTTCCCCACTGCTGAGGATGCTGCCCGTGCTTATGACGAGGCAGCAAGAGCAATGTATGGTGCCCTGGCTCGTACCAACTTCCCTGCGCATCCTGCACAAGCTCCTGCTGTGGCTCTACCAGCGGCAATTGAAGGTGTTGTACGTGGTGCTTCAGCATCATGCGAGTCTACTACAACATCAGCCAACCACTCAGATGTTGCTTCTAACTTGCCGCGACAAGCTCAAGCTCTTGAGATTTACTCCCAGCCAGATGTGCTTGAGTCCACCGAATCAGTTGTGCTGGAGTCTGTCGAGCATTACAGCCATAAAGACACTGTTCCTGACGCTGGCTCAAGCATTGCAAGGAGCACATCCGAAGAGGATGTGTTCGAGCCATTGGAGCCTATTTCCAGTTTGCCGGATGGGGAATCAGACGGTTTTGATATAGAAGAATTACTGAGATTGATGGAAGCCGACCCAATTGAAGTTGAGCCGGTCACTGGGGGCTCCTGGAATTGTGGAACCAACACTGGCGTGGAGATGGGCCTGCAGGAACCTCTCTACCTGGATGGCTTGGACCAAGGCATGCTGGAGGGCATGCTGCAAGCTGATTATCCTTACCCAATGTGGATATCAGAGGATCGGGCCATGCACAACCCTGCCTTCCATGATGCTGAGATGAGCGAGTTCTTTGAAGGGTTGTGATCCCCCTTTGCGGCGGCCAAACCATGTCTATGGTGTTTGGTCGGCTTGCCCTTCGGTGTCCGCTGCTGTGCTCCAATGAAGATCAAATGGTGGACCAGAAGATTGGATTCCTCTGCAGAACTAATAAGCTCCTAAGCTAGTTTTTTGTGCTTCGTTTGTAGTTCTGTTAGGCATGGGAACTCTTCTCTGTTTCGATGTTTCTTGTGATAAGAAACCTTGATTGTGCATCACGATCTTTGGAAGGTGGGAAAAGAAAATGTGAAAATGCATTTCCGTGGCATGTCTTCTTATGGAGTATTTTTTTTTCACTGTCTTTCTAAAATACTGTCTGGTTGCACTGCACTTGTGTGTTCCTTCCCGTCGTTGGAAGGCTGCCGCCAAAACTGTTGGATTTTGAGGAGCTTGTATCAATGGAGGAAAATTATATGTTATGAAAAATCCAACCAATCAAATAAATCGCGAACAGCCACCATACATAATCGTATGGCCAATATACAAAACGCACTAAAAACACCAAAACGCATCTATAGATTTAGGAATTAGTCACAACATCTAATAATTCAGGAACGTAAAATTCACATAGGTTTCCGGGATACCCTCCAACTACGGAGATCGCTTCCACCATCTTTGAGGCTATTCCGTTGAACCCATCCCAACAAATTTTCAATCTATTGCATCAATTTCACCTAGATGAGCAACTGAGGATGACATCGTTTGCAAACACATCCGACTGGACGCTATCAAAGGTTTAGTTCCACCGATAGGTTAGTCAAATGTAGGTATTCAAATCGTAGACTTTGTCCCCTTTGTAAGCAAAACAAGAGTCTGGGACACATACGTTTCTTCAAGCTATACGCTTGGGCTTTGTAATCTATCATCAAGAAGCTCCATCTCAAGCATATTGCTTTCACTTGGCATTTGAAGGAGACCGAAGGACTGGTGGGCTAATAGGACCAATGGCTTCTCTCAAGATATCGATCTCTTGAACTGTTTGGAGTGAAAGGAACGTTCAGGTCTTCTGCCATAAATGCGCCCCACAGCCGATCTTGCTCAACATCATCATAGCCAATGCAAAACTTTGGAATTTTGGATCACCGCAAGAGCCAAAAATCTAGGGACGATTATATCTGCGAGAGTAACCATTCACATTTTGTTTGAGGATTGTTTGTAAAACTCTATTCTCTCCTTAATTCCTTAATATCAAGACAAGGCAAATCTTATGCTTTTCGAAAAGGAAAAAAGGATGTGAACCTGGAGACGTAACATTTTGTTTGAGTATCATTTGTAAAACTCTATTCTCCCCTCGATTAATATCCTTAATATTAAGATGAGGCAAATCTTATGCCTCCATTTCAAAAAGGAAAAAAGATGTGAACCTGGAGACGTAACGGAGACAGAGCAATCAATGGGTACATTCCAGACAATGGCAAAGCGATGCGACAGATAACTGAAAAACAAATTGAATTTAGGTTCATCTTTCTTCTATTCGGATCGCATCCTAAATTACATTGTACATACATGTACCCCAACAAAACACAGACTAATATGTTGCGTCATTTGATGATCTTCGCGCATATCCGCTGGTCTCCTCCGCCACTGTCTCCCAACCGTCAACGATCTTCTCTGCATATGAAGCCTGTGTACATGCCAAGCAGATATTTTCCATCAACGACAGGTAACAATGAACACCACGCGGGGTAACCACTGGACAAAATAAGCACAGACGCAGCCAGAGTTGGCTGGAAACAACCAGATGGAGCAAATTACTGCAAAATAGGGATGTTTCTGGAGAAACGGTTTGTGTGCAACTTCGAATGTTAGTAAGCTGTTGATGGTGAATCCTGAATTCAACATCTAAACTGCTGAGGGTCATATGTTGGCTGCTCTGAATGGCGGAGCACCTGGGTCAGCATGTGAGTGGTAGTGTTGGACAAGGATATGTATCTGTCGTCTCCTCGGTCCTCGCCATAGATAAGCTGTGCAATGTGCAAAGTTATCTTCTTTGGAGAAGGACTGGTGCGACCATGCTGGGATCTTTGGTGCACAACGCACGGGAGTGGCAAACATGCAGGCAGCAGCGGCATACAGAAAATGAGGCAAAGACCCAAGGGGTCTAGCATACGGCAAATGAGGTGGCACATGGTTTAGTTAAATTTGACTGTAATAGTTCCATGTTTTCATTGTATAATGATTCTGTCGGACTACTCTGGTGAATGAATAAAGGCCAAGGCTTCTCACAAAATTAGTTCAATGTAATAATCAATTATCTAATCACTGAGGACGATACAGAGCAATGTCATGTAATAGACTCCTAAAAAGGTTTTGTAACTACGATCGTTGGCACAGAGGAAGTGTTTGGACATCTGAAATAGTACCTGGCTTGTAACATATCCTTTCAGCATCTCCAGGAAATCTTCTCTCCTTTCTCTATCTAATCTGCTGAGTTCAATTTTGTTATTTTCCTGCATAAAGAGTAACCACGACGTAAGATATCTGCCACAAATTTGAAATATCCTTACATTGGTCACTGCACCAAAGCAAGTGTTCCTCTAGAAGAGAAAGTGCAGAACAATAAAGACACTGCTTTACAACAAGCTTATTGACGCAATTTTGAGTGAAGCAGAGGTACTGCGGCACTATTTAATATTTTCCACCTACACGCCAACAAGTAGTAGCCTCTGCTTGGAACAAGATAATTTTCCACAGTTCTGTGTGTATTCCAGTGAATTTCCTGGTCCTAAATGGATCTTTGAGGGAACTATTGAAATAGTTGAGGATTAGGATTCATGCAAACAGGTACTACCTCCTTTCTGGTTTATTAGGCCTGCGCGTGTCCCTAGATTGATAATTTGATCAACATAAGATGAGTTGTATATTCCAAAAATTATACAACTAGAAAGTATACGTTTTCAAGTTTCTAATGATATATTTTGTTGTGATATATAACTTGTGTTACGTTGGTCTACTTGTCCATCTAGAGGTACGCGCAGGCCTAATAAACCAGAAAGGAGGTAGTAAATAAGATTATTCATGGTGTGCTCACAAATATTAGAAAGAATTCTACAGAGTAGAATATCAAACATTGTGGAGTAACTCCCGCAGGTACCAAACATGAGCAAAATTTTGGCACACCAGGTTAGAGTTAATGTATTAACCGATCTATAAAAAAAGCACAGGAAACACCATAAAATGGTTTTACAGCAGAGAAACTAGTAGTTTCCTACCAATATAAAACATCGCTGGAGTGCAATGTTGATAACAAAAGTGAACTAGGAACTAGAAACTTCAACACAAACTAGTAGAATGTATCTATTTCAAAGCTGAGCTAACCATTGCAGGAGAATAATTCCTTATGAAGCAAAGAAACTAATGATATCTCATATCATCACACTTTTATGAGCTAAAGGTGGTGGAGCTTGAACATCCATTGGACATGACATGCTCATTGCTAGTTATGAAAGCATCCAATCAGTTTTTCGTTAAGCAAAGAACATGTCAGTTACCTTGATTCTCTCATATTCCCTTAACGCACAGCACTTAGCATCTTCAGTAGCTCTTATTGTTTCTCTCAGCTCGTGAACTTTCCTTAGCCTAGTTCTATCACCACCAAATACTTTCGATGATGCAGCTTCAAGTTTCTCAATCCTTGATTGTAATGATGCAAGGTCTGACATAAGTGTTTGAACAGTCAATAATGCACTAGCCCGATCAGAAAATGCAGTATGGACAGACAGCATTATCCCAAAATGTTCATGCAAAGTATCCTGCAAAAAAGAAACAAGACATGTAAAATGATTACTAAATAGCCAGGAGAGACTATAAAAACACAATTTGAGGATTTGAAATAGTACCAGATATTTAACAGTTTGTGTATTCAGATCTCGACATGTCCTGCTAGCTTTGACAGCTGCCGTTGCTATACGTTTGCTGTCAACAGCTCTTATCCTCTGAGATTCATAAATTGCCTCCTCAGTCTCAAACTTTGTAAGTTTGACGAATGCCAATCCAAGAGCACCCATTGTGTCACCCATATCTTGCTGAGCCTTGACAAGTGCTTCCGCCTATGGAGAAGAAGCAAACAAAATCAACTCATAAATAACTGTTAAAACTACCTTCAAACATACCATGTGCATACTACCAAAGTACCAATACTTGCTCAAGACTCAAGAGCACCCACCAAAACAATTCACGCACATTTTAGCATGACTTGACTTCTTATTTTTATGTTCAATCCGCCACCAATTATTTGCCTCATGCTATCAGGTACACCGCAATCTTATGACTGCCGGAAGTGGGGTTCTGGGCTCAACTGACATGATCATTCCTCTCCAGTGTCTAAACATTAGTGCATATCTTGGAATAGGGAAATTTCCCCTAAGACCAGAAACTATACCATTCAAATAGGACTCTTGACGCATAGCAACCAGAAACCAAAAGAATCTTGGAAATCCACACAATAAACCATAAATTGCCATTACAGAAAGAAGGAAAAGAATTGAATGGGTCACTTTCAAACCATATTAGTACAAGTTGACTGCAGGGAAATGACTCTAAACCAGGATTTCATTACCTCGCCCTTGGCACTTCTCTATTTTTTACGTGAAGTGTCAGATCCAGCATTTGAACTAACACCAGCATCACAGCTTTCATATGAAACCCTATCGATCTCATCCTCCATACAATTATTGTGCTACAGCGCTACATGCATTGGCGGTGTATATGGGTCATGATTTAAATATTTAATTAGTAAGCAGGTAGTATTTCAAGCAGCATATTATAACAAGGATCAAAGTAGGACCACCATGTTACCCGAAAAATGGATCCCAACCACAATGGTCGTTTGAGTGGTGTATACCGCTTACACTCGCTAATTCTAGAAAAACACAGTGCTGTGCTCCCATATTCACCGACCGGTCAGAAAGGAAAGAAAGCGAACATTTGTCTAGTCAACTAAACCAGCTTTGTGATCCACAACTAATTACACATTAAATAAAGTCATTAACGCGCAAAAGCATTGAACCTTTTTTTATAGAATTGGACATTTTGCATAGAACGAACAATATGCAAGCTGACACGCCACTCTTATGCACACTTATGTCTGGCTGGCAAGAACTATAAAACAAGTACTTCCTCTGTAAAGAAATATAAGAGCACTTAGATCACTAAGGCTCTTATATTTCTTTACAGAGGGAGTAATTCATAAGATGGTAGACATCTGTGGCTAATTGATTGCCCGGGCATAAGGCACAAATGAGACTAAAACTTGCAGGCTGTCACTTCTGTGTACTCAAATATGGAGGCCAAGAGGAGAGGGACCTTATTTTCACACACAAAAGTTGCAATTCATTTCCACCAATAGCTATCCGAATTGTGATAATTATTGCCCTGCTGTGGTGTGACCAATTTTGCACCTAAGAGCTAAGATGTGTTTCTTCTTCCCTTTCCATATCTTCTTCGCCCATCAGCTCCCATAACTTAGTGATAAACTGACCTTACTAATACAACAAAACCACATCCTACGTTAAATGCTTCCATACAGTAGTCCACCTCGCCTGCTTCCAAACTCATCCCAGCTCAGCTTTTGGATGAGGTGGGGGAAGGCAAGTTAGCTTTTATCTTGCATTAGATACAAGCTATTGAGCAAACAACAAGTCGAAGTGGAGGATTCTTGTATCGATCTTTGTGGCCCAAATATCCCCTGATCCCAGCGACAAGCTGATTGAGAAACCCAAGAATTGAGAAACAACCTGAGGATAAAACCTTATTGTAGAGGTCGTTCCATTAGATGACTTGAGCATTACACCTCACCTAGATATACTGGATACACACCATTCAGTTGGTCCAAGTGGTACATGGCATTCTGGTTCTTGACAAAGTGACCAAGCACGACACTGCTTAAGATGTACTCCCTCCGTCCCATAATGTAAAACGTTTTTTGACACTAGGGAGTATTGATTACACAGTGTTTGAAGAGGAAAAACATTTACAGGAACAATGTTACAATGGGGCGGAAGGTTGTAACTTTTATCTTCAAAACGTACAATGACTTTTTTTTTGACGAGTCAACGGCGGGCTTACGCCGGCCTATGTACAATGACTTACAATGTCAAACACAAGTAGAAGCAGCGTATATAACAACTTATAATGTGTTGATAGTGTATGATCGAGAACATGAAGTTCAGCAGTGTGCTTTATATATTACGAAAGATGGCCCGAAAATTACCTGCTGCGATGCGCTACTGAGCTGCTGCTCCCAATCCTGCATCTTCTGCTTCTTCTCCAGGAACTCCTTGTCCTCCTCCACCAGTGGTGGTCTCACGCCACCCCAGTCCGTGACCATCGACTGCTTCAGCTCCTTAAATATCCGCAGCAGGTCCCTCCCGCCCTTGGCCGGCTGAACCACGTCCTGCGGCGGGGCCACCGCCTCCTCCCCAAGCAGCTGCCTTGGCAGACGCGCCGCGCCATCGAGCATCCGCGAGGCAACGTCAGTGCTGCTCGGCAGCGGCATCTTGCCCTCGGCCTGCAGGAACACGCGCAGCTCGTCGCTGGTCCCGATCGCGGGGTGCTCAGCGAGCCGCCACAGGTACCTCTCGAGAGCCGCGCGGCGCTGGGCCACGAACTCGTCGCGCTGCATGACCTGGCTCTCGACGGTGTTCTTGTCCGGGCGCGGGGGCACGAAGTGGCCGCGGAAGGACTCGGCGAGGCGGTCGGCGAGGGTGACGAAGTCGCGGAAGCGGCGGCGGACGGAGTGGCGGCGGTGGTCGCCGCGGCGGGCGCTGGTGACGAGGTAGGAGATGTAGGTGGGGGCGGATCCGGGGACGAGGGAGGTGGCGGCGGCCTCGGCCTCGGTCTCCGGGTCGGAGACGGCGATGTAGGAGTACTCGGACGTGGCGGCGCGCGCGGATCTCGGGGAGGAGGAGGAGGAGGCCGAGGCGGAGCGCGGGGAGGAGGCGGCGACGTCGGCGTAGGAGGGCGGGTCGACGAAGGAGGAGGAGGCGCGGGAGAGGGGGGAGGCGGCGGGGGTGGGAGGGGAGGCGGGCGAGGAGGAGGAGAGGAGGGGGTCGAAGGTGGAGACCACGGAGGCGTAGTCGGAGGCGGCGGCGAGGGGCAGCGTCTCCATGTCGCCGTCGGCGGCGCCGGCGGGCGGCGACGAAGACATCATGGCAAGAAGGGTTCCGGCGAGGCGAGCGTGCGGGTGCCGGAGAGTGGAGGGTGTGGGGATGGGTACGGCGAAGACGAAGACCAAGATGAAGGTTCCGGCGGTTTGTTGCGGTGGGGTTACCGCGTGGTTGGGTTGGGATACGGGAACGGGACACGCTCACGTGGCCCGTCGTGCCGGGTGCCAACTACGAGCTGGGGTTTGCCGTGCACGCAAGCAAAAGCAAAACAGAATCCCATTGAATTTTAAAATAGTGTACCGTACATAAAATTTCACTTGGTATATTAAGCTCATTTATCATAGTACATGTTCAATGGAGGGATGATATCTGTCCGGTTATTTCTACCGGACCGGTCACAGTATATAGAGGTGTTAATTTAAACAGTTGGAAGATAGCTAGGGATGCATCGAGTTCGTTTCACTTCCCGACTTACCATTGTGGTATGCATGTACCCGATACCTTGAATAGAGGATTTGTGGAATCTGGTTTTTTTCTAGATTCTTCGCTACCTCTCTCCATCGATATCTAAACGCAATATTGAATAACTGGTGGTTACCGAAATTGAAACATTTGTTATGTCCTTGTCATCATTTTATCATGTCTTGTTTATTTTATGGCGGCTGCTAGGCGTAAGCCGGCTGATCTTAGCGCAGCCGTCTGATTTAGACGTAGGTGGCCGTTAGATCGTAGGCTCCCAACAACGCGTCTTCCTCTTCTTCTTTCGTATTCTTCTCTCGCAGTGCTCAGTTGTTGAAAGCAGCAGCCCCCTCCTCAGCAGGCAATGAAGCGCTGCCGTTTGCCAGAGTCTCGTCTGGTCACAGCAACCCCGCCATCGGCCACAGACGCAACACTGGCCGGCTGGCCGCCGATGCTCCAACGCAGCATCGGAGCCTCGACAAATACTTCATCGCAGCACTGGCGAACCCGAGGATGCTTCGTCGCAGCTCCGGTGCCTCGGCAATGTTTCATCGCAGCACCAGCGCCTCGACAATGCTTCATCGCAGCACCGGTGAACCCGACGATGCTTGGTCGCAGCTCCGGCACCTCGGCAATACTTCATCGCAGCACCGACGAACCCGACGATGCTTTGTCGCTGCTCCGGCGCCTCGGCAATGCTTCATCGCAGCATCGGCAAACCCGACGATGCTTCGTCGCTGCACCGGCTCCTCGGCAACACGCGGCGGCGACGGCGGCGGATGCTGCTACGCAGCACGCGGCGGCAACGACGGATCCAGCGGCGGCGCATGCTGCGATGCAGCGGCGGCGACAGCGGATGCAACGACAGCACGCGGTAACGATGGCGGATGCAGCAACAACACGTGGCGGCGATGGCTGCAACGGCAGCAACAACACGATGCAACGACGGCAAAAGCTTGCTACGATGCAGCGGCGGCGACGGCACATGCTGCGATGCAGCGAGGACGATGGATGCAACGGCAGCACGCGGCGCCGGCGATGGCGCGGTTCCAACGGCGGATGCTGCGTTAGAGCATCGTGTGTGGCAGTGCTGGTGGGTGCGGATGAGAAGCAGCCATCGCTGCCATGCACCTGGAGAAAGAGCAGAGCAGTTTGAGAAGACGAGCGGCTCACATGCTCTCATCGAGGGATGAGGTTGAGGCGGCTTGGGTGGGTCCATGGGACAGAAAAGCGTGTGTACCGCATGATGAGCTCAATCGGATGGCTTGGGACGCGACTTACGCAACGCAAAGATCAGTCGGTTTACACAAAGAGTTTTCCTTATTTTATTTCATGGAATCATGAGTGTTTTGAGTTGTATAGTGCGCTATTATCAATAATCTATCATGCCTCTGGCATAGTAAAATCACCCATGCATGACAGTAAGATTGTCAGAAAAAAAACACAGTATGGATATAAGAAAGTACTCTCTCCGTTTCAAAATAGATGACTCGACTTTATATTAACTTTAATACAAAGTTAGTATAAAGTTGGGTCATCTATTTTGAAACGGAGGGAGTACATGATAGTACTAAGTAAAATCTACATAAGAAATGGCACGATGCTACAAGGATGGTGATAAGTTGTGAAGGGGGTTGACATGTAAGGCGGCCATAGAGGTGACAGCCATGTCAATAGCCTCTATCCTCGAGGCTAACCAACGATGGGATGGGTAACCCTGACGTTTCTCCACCTCCGACATGGAGTGAAGTCTGAACGAAACACTATCATGGCCTCGACTTGCACGGGCATGCATCCTGAATGTCCCCTCCTTTATCTCGTCTTCTTCACCTATCCTCCATACCCTCCATGCATCCTCTCTCGAGTACTAAATCGTCGCCTTTCCCTTCCTTGATTTCTCCGCTCTTCTTCCCACAATACCATCATGCCATTGTTATCCAGATATGGTGCGTCCACCATTGACGATCTTAGGTGATATACTACGATATCAACATCAAACAATTTCTACAACAAAGCTAGGGGAAATCACTAAGATGAATTTAAGAACATTTTACAAGTAAATGGGTGAGAAGAAAGGGCAAACCAACATCTACATCCTATCATCAAGTCAAAAACTCTCAAATCGAGGCTCGATATATATTATGGGAGACAAAATGTATACGGAGTATTATCTCCCAACTGCCTCAAAAATAGCTATGTCTTATTTGTCATTCATTGTCCGGTCAAGGTCTCATCCTTCATGTGCACTCGCACCAGTCTCAATCTTCAAACTGAATAATTATTGGTGTTGATTATTTTTCAGTTATTTGAAAAACAACAAAAGTGTAATGGTCAAATCCCGGTTGCATGAGACACCATAACAAAAGCATAAGAAGAAACACAAATTTAAAAATCCATTAGAAAGAATATGAGATCATGAGAATGCTCAAAAGAGTCAAAATATGATGGTTTACCATAACAGATTTGATAGAGAACCCATATCACGATATAGAGGCACACACGCATACGACCGCCACATGGACACATTCACACATGGCCTAGATGACCGAAGGGTGATCTCTTGTGAGTTGGGGTACAACTACCCTCCTAACCATCACGAGCACATGTTAGTTCTCGTGCTATAACATTGTTTGTGTCTCCGTTAGATTGCCATTGTTGGTTATGTATTTAGGGTTTGCTATTGCCGCATCCAATAAGAAATATATAGCCGTCAGATTATGCGCGGAGATTCGTACTACTTTTCCCTCTCTATGAATTTCCACCGCAGATCCTTATTTATCTTTCTCCTCACGCATTTGTATTCAATAGCTTGCTGCTAACTGCTTCCTCACTCTTCAAACAAGGGAAGATGCATCGTGGTGTCTCACAATAATAAAATTATGTAAGGCCATTTCATAATTTAGGCCTAGCCTTCATTGTTGATTTGACCAACAAAACATATGTATGCAAAATGAAAATACAGCGCTTCCATGAGAGACAGATAAACTTTGAGTTATAGACGGAGAAGAGCCTTTAGAGAATCAAGAGTGATTCCTCAATAAAACAAATGAGATTTTGAGGAAGGGCTGAACGCGATGTATTGAAGGGTTCGCTTTCGCTGATCGGCGCCAGTCTTTCCTGCTGTGAATTTTCCAGATCGGGAGAGGCCCTTTCCTTCTATACTACTTCCTTCGTTTCAAAATAAGTGTCAAATTTTAACAAACCACGACACTTATTTTAAACCAGAGGAAGTACAATATTAGAAACTTCTTCAAATACGAACCCAAGGATACTTCTCTGCCGAGTATAACACGGGTGAATTTGAGAAATGCCGCTCACTTTCAGTCCCCATACCTAGACGAAGGCCGAGCCAGGTCGATGCGGTGAGCCCACCGGGCGGTGTGGGCAAGGGCGCCGGAACCCAGCGACGTAACGAATGGTGCACCTGGGGTCCGTGGAAAACAGCGGCGATGCCTCGGATCGGACGGCCGTGACGGGTCCGGCGCATGCCCCTGGTTCTTCACGGGAGGCTCGCGATTCGTGGGGCCCGGCGGATTCGTCCTGTGGTGGAGGATGCGCCGTGGCTCCTTGCGTGCTCCGCCAACCCGAAGACGAGGAGGGCGATGCACGGCGGGGTCCTCGCAGTGACGGGCCCACCTGATGGCCCTGGAGCTATCGCCGCCGCTTGCCAAGATGCGCGGAGCGCTGCCCTCTGTGGAAAATCCTATTCGCCTTTCGCTGCGGCGACAGGGGCAGCGCAGCGAGCGACAGAAATGGGCCGGCCCACACATAATGCGTCCAAACCGATTTTGGAAACCTTCTAGAAGATTCTCTGAACCGGGTTTTTTCCTGTATCGTTTTTTTCTACTTTCTATTGTTTTTTATTTCTTTTTTTCGTTTCTGTTTCTTTTTCATTTTTTCCGTTTTTGTTTTTTGTTTCACTTTCTTTTTTAAGTTTAATTTTCTTTTTCAGAATATGTTCGCAGTTTTACAAAATGTTTTGTGATTTCCTTGTTTATTTCTTTTTCTTTTCTTCTCTTCCTTTTTAAAAACCTCAAAAATTTAAATTTTGTTCGTGTTTCCAAAAAATGTTCAGCTTTTGAAAAAAAATCTCAAAAATTAAAAAATTGTTCTCATTACACAAAAAAGCACAAAACTTCTGAAATTCAGAAAATGTACTGGATTTCAATTTTTTCACATATTCAAAAAATGTTCTCGCTTCCAAATTAGTTTGGGATTTTTCAAAAAATCTCTCCAGGCCAAAATATGTTGTCAAGATTCAAAAAATGTTTGTGCTTTAAAAAATTGTTCGCACTTCCAAGTTTTTTCGGAATTTTTCAAAATTTCTCTCCGTTTCAAAATATGTTCTCAAGATTCAAAAAATTCTCGTGCTTTAAAAAATTGTTTACGCTTCCAAATTTGTTCAGGATTTTTTAAAATTGTTCACCGTTTCAAAATTTGTTCTCAAGATTCAAAAAAAGTTTGGGAATTGAAAAAAATGTTCCAGATTTCCAAATTTGTTCACAAATTTAATAATAGTTCATGGTTTTCAATTTTGTTCACAAATTCAAAAAATGTTCTGGAAGTTTTAAAAATGTAAACATTTTTATATTTTGTTCAGAAATTCAAGAAATGTTCCCCTTTTTCAAATTTGTTCACATCATCAAAATGTTCCTGTTTTACAAAAATTGTACGAAAATTCGGAAAATGTTTTTATTTTGAAGAAAATATTCGTAATTTTGAAAAATTCAGTTGTAGGAGATCATCGGTTCGACCCAATAAATGGATTGTAGTCTTTAACTGTCGCGCTGCTAGTTGAACATGAGAACGTCTACATGGCAGTGGTTTGCACGGCAGGCCAATTAGATCGAAGTCGTGTGTTCGAGTTATAGCGGTAGCGCCATTTTCTTTTTTGGGATTTTTCATTTCGGGAACGTGCTGCCGCGTGCCACTGTAAATGGGTCGGCCTACGCTAGACGCTCCTGTGCGAAGCGCCGGCATTTCGCCGCAGCGAGCGGCCTATAGGAGCTCCCGCCGTCTGTCGCTTATAGCAAGCACCAAAGCAGACGTCGCTCACGGCCCCCTCTTAAATGGCGAAATCACTAATTAAGGAGTACTCGTTGCAAAGAACACTTCATTTTCTCAGGTCGTGACAAGTGGCGCACATGCAGCGCGCCACTTGTCGCAACCTAGGAGTTTTCCCTTTTTTCTTAGATCCGTTTATTCAAAACGTTTTATCTCTTAAACCGTGCGTCCAAATCTCGAACCGTTTTCATCATTGGATTCCTCGCGTCGAGATTTTCAAACCTAGATCCCATGTTGATAAGTTTCGACAAATTTTTTTTAACGAAAAAAACCGGACAAAAAACCGGGTGAAAAAACTGAAACGGGAACACGGTTTTTCCCTTTCTGAAAGAGGCACGCCCGTGCCTCTCGCGAAATCACAACCGTGCCTCTCGTGGAAGCAAAACCGTAACTCTCGTGAAAAAAAACAGAAAATGCGGTTTTTTTTCGTTTCCGAGAGGCACGGCCGTGACTCTCGCGAAAGCACAACCATGCCTCTCGCGAAAGCAAAACCGTAACTCTCGCGAAAGAAAAAAAACAGAAACGCGTATTTTTTCCCTTTCCGAGAGGCACGGCCGTGACTTTTGCGTAAGCACAACCGTGACTCTCGCGGAAGCAAAACCGTGACTCTCACGAAAGAAAAAGAAACAGAAAACGCGTTTTGCTTTTCCCTTTCCAAGAGGCACGGCCGTGACTCACGCGAAAGCACAACCGTACCTCTCGCGGAAGCAAAACCATGACTCTCGCGAAAGAAAGGAAAAATAGAAAACGCGTTTTTTTTGTTTCCGAAAGGCACGGCCGTGACTCTCGATAAAGCACAACCATGCCTCTCGCGGAAGAAAAACCGTGACTTTCGCGAAAGGAAAAGAAAAAAGAAAACGCGTTTTTTCGCGCAAAAAAAAAATTTTCAAAATTTTTTTTGATCGAAAAGCTAAGAAAGACGGGGAAAAACCAAAACTAAAAAAACGTTTAAAAAGACGAAAACGCGTGTGAAAAAATAAAAAAAATAAAATCCGAAGAAGCGTCCAGAGCGCGACACGTGGCGAATGGCTGAGAGCGCGCCAAGTGGCGCTGATCGTTGCGAGGCTCCCGAAGAAGCGCTCGTTAACTAGTTGCTCCCCTCAAATGGGCCCCGCCCATCGAGCGGAGTAGCCTGTTCACGAATAGGCCTTCTCAACTTTTAAAAAATGTTTGCCAATTAAAAAAACGATGAATTTCAAAAGTCTTCATTAGATTAAAGAACGTTCACATTTTTTTTAAAAAATATGCGGCTTTCAAAAAGTTATTCATGAATTTTAAAAATGTTTGTGAATTTTAATACAGTATAAACCAAGAATTTGAAAATTGTTCACAAGTTTATATAAATGAATGTGGATTTTAAAAATCCATTCATGTTTTTAGAAAATGTTCACAAATTTCAGAAAATTCAAATTTTCCTAATAACACGAATTTCAAAAAATATTATGACTTAAATAAAGAACCAAAAACCGAGAAAAGCCAGTAAAAAACAAAGAAAAACACAAAAGAAATTCGGAAAACCTATCTCACTATTTAAAAAATGAGTAGCGTTCCTTTTCTATGAACGCTTGGTCAACTGATTCTCCCTTTCCCACCACGTCCCTCTAACGATATTTTTTCAACCGGTTTATTAGTCCCTCCACACCTTTTTTTGCACCTTCCCTATACGCTATTCAATTATTCAATTACCTTAATTTACTTACATTCTACATCAATTTCACCTTACCTCACTTACGAAACTTCTCATCAAACTATATGGTAAATCACAGGCAAGGTTTGCCAAATATTTATTTATACAATCATAATAATATGGGCAGGCAAATCACAATCTAACTTACTAAAATATTTATATCTCGTTGCAATGTATGTGCACTGTCCTAGTGAAAAGAAAAGAAAACAACAAATAGAAGGTTCTAAAACCAGTCTGGAACCTTCTCAAAACTGTCCCCCGGCTGGCCTAAATTATGTTCCCCAAATTTTAAATCGATCACTGTCATCAATTTAAATGATGTTCCCAAAATTTTAAAATATACCTGATTTCAAAAAGTGTTCCTTAGTTTGAAAACAAAACTGAAATACCAAAATAGAAAACCTGCAGTTAACCAAAAGAAAAACATAGGAAAAAGAGAACAAAAAACGGTCGATGGTTCCGGAACCTTCCCAAAACCGGTGGATGAGGGTGCGCGTTGGATGTGTATGTGCCGTGTCATGCAGTAAATAGGAATTGCTTTGTACGTGCTGGTCGCCGGCTTGCAGCGGCAGGTAGCGGTGGTCGGGGGCATGCGGGAGAAGGTGAGGTGTACATGAAGAAATGAGAGGAGGAGAAAATGCGTTCGAGTGGATAAGTGCATCTACATCCAGGGTAGGCAAATTCAGGCCCTCAAAGCCCGCGGATGCATCATGCGCGTCCACGGACATTGATCAGTTAAGTCTTAAATTTTTATATCTCCATCCGGATACTTTGCAATGAAAGTCTTAAATTCATACAAAAGCATGTAAAAAAAATCCAACATACCATGTAGATCAACTAGCCTAGTCTTTGTCGGAGAAGTCCACTATCTTCATGCCTGGCGGCGGCTACATGGACGACAGCTGCAGCTCCGGCTCCTGCGGCTCCTTCGTGGCGGCATGTGCATCCATCTCGCTTCGACCTCGTCGAAGAGGGCGTCGTCGCCGTCCATTCGAGTCGGATGAACCGTCGATTAGCTTCCACATAGGCCTCATCCTGGATGGACTCCAGGATGGCCTGCTGCTCCGCCATCTCGTTCGCTTGGGCGATGGCGAACTCCGCCTCCGCTTGCTCCATGTGAAGCCCGGAGCCAGCGGCAGCTCCTGCTCTGGCTGCTCCGCCTCCTCGTCGTCCTCCATCGGAGCCGGTTGCTGCTCCTCTCCCTCCTCCTCCTTCGCCTGCTCCTCCACCTCCTCCAGCTCCGGCAAGTTCGGAGGCAGCCTGAGAGCGATGCGTGCAGTGCGCCTTGCCCAGATTTCTTGCTGGATCTCGTACCGACGCTCCGGCATGAGCATGGCGTAGGTGGTTATCTTCTTCCGGACCATGGCGAAGGTGAAGAGTGTGGGAAGAGAGCCGGAACGAGAGAGAGGAGGTGGGCGGGCTCGAGCTGGCGGTGCGGAGCGGGAGAGAGGAGGTGAGCGTTGGGGGTACACCGGCCGGCTTAAATAGCCGGATTTGGCCACGGGCAGCTAGCCGAACCGGCGCCACACGGCGTTCACACCCCCACCGGAGGAGACGTCCGTCGGACTGTTGGGTTTCCGTGAGATTCTGCGTGGGACCCCGATGTCAGTGTGACATGGCTAGCGCACATGGGCGCCCCATATCCGCTCATTTTTAGGCTGGATAAGAGGGGTGTCGGTTAACTCGGGCGTTTGAGACCCGTTTGAGGCGTCCATCTGAATCAAAATTTCGTAATCGGTCAGTGATCGAGCGGCCCACCCAGACTGCTGGATGATCTAAGGTGAGCGGTGCGTGGGCTCAACGGACGCATGGTGCGCGACGAGAGCAACCGATCCAGGCTGCAATCGGTCACTCGATCTACATCATTTGCAACAACGAGAAAAGGTTCCTGTCGTTTGGCAGGAAATAGGTTCTTGCCATTTGGTGGTCCAACAAAACCGTCCATCCACAATTAAGCAACATGACAGCCTATCCTAAAGAATCTTCTAGAAAGGGCGAGGATGGTACAGTAGATTCATAAGAAAAGAAAAACAAGTTATGATCATTTTCCTCCAGGAAGAGGCAGATATGATCTGCGAGTTTTCTTCCAGAAAAGCGTGCAACTGGTGGCGAGATCGTGCCTGGCAAACGAACGGCACTTCTCTCCCGTACACGTAGGCCGTAGCTGTAGCTTCGCACTACTATAGGTAGCAGTACGTAGGTCGCACGTCCCCTTGCCACGCCGCCGATAAAAACGCCTTGGCCGAGCGTCATGGCAGACGACATATCTGCACTTCCGCTTGGCCTCGGCAAATGAGGCTCGCCCGACGTGATGCCATCAAATCGCTAGTGCCTCTTTGAAAACACTGGCTCGTTTCTGAACTCTACAGCCACAAACGGCAAACCGGGGAACAGATCACAAGTTCAGACTTGTAACAGCGACATATGTTCCTAGCTTCAGAAGCAGGCCTGTTTTCTTCAGCTTCCGTCGTCGACTAGTTTTCTCTGAAATTTCGCCCAAATTTCCTTCTCCGCGTGTGACATTAGAGAAGCAAGTGGCATGTTTCTGGAAAAAAATAGGACCTCTACTCTAAGAAAGTCTTGTTTTTTTTCTTTTTTGCGGGTGAAAAAAACTTGTATTACTCAATCTCTACACTTGTACAGTCCATCGCAGCCAACTCTATGGATATGTGAGGTCCAGAGCCCAACCAAGTCATGGTTTTACCCTCAATACGAGCAAAATTAGCTAGGCTATCACTAACCTTATTCTGGCTACGATTTACATGAGTAATACAAACTTCATGAAGAGACATAAGATATTTAATCTCCTTTCTGATGGACGAGTAAATGGATCGGTCAACCTCCGAAGCTTGGATCATCTTCACCGCCACAATTGAGTCCATTTCCACGATCACCGGTAGCTCACTTCTCCGGATGGCAAAGGACAAACCTTCCATACAGGCACATAACTCAGCTTCCAGTGCCTCACGGCAAGAGAACAATTGCCTGCAAGAGAAAAAAATTATCGCTCCCTTATCATCACGTAGGACCATTCCAGCGCCAGCTGTTCCGTCGTCCGCAAAAGACCCATCAGTATTAAGCTTCACCCATCCGGACTTTGGCGCTGACCACTTAGTAACCTTTTTTTTCCATTATCATATGCGGACTTCGTCTTTCATATGTGATGGCAGACTTGCCTTTGCGTGGATCAGTAGAGAGATCAATTTTAATACCAATCAGAGAGTCCAAATAGCTTACCAAGAATCTTTTTGACGCTTCCATAGGCGGGGCTGGTTTATGGTGTACGACCTCATTGCGTATATGCCATACCCTCCACATGGATAGCAATAACATAGATCTCTCAATCTCCTGTAGCGGTTCAAGTGCATGCAACAGCCACTCATCCCCGTTATTTTGCAGGGTAGATAAACATGGGAGAGGCCAAACTTCAGACATTGCATCCCATAAGATCCTCGCAAAGGAGCAGCGACAGAGAGCATGGTAGCAGTCCTTTGGTTCACTAGCACATACCGGACAAAGGTTACTTGTTTCAAGTCCACGCCTGTACTTGTTGCACCATGTCGGCAGCGAGTTTGTAGCAACCTGCCACGCAAAATTCTGGACCGTAGGAGGAACATCCGAAGACCATATGAGCTTCCAACAAGAGCGTCGGCCATTAGGTCGCGAGCTAGAGCCCGTTGCCGAACTCCTGTGAGCCTCTTCAAAACCCAATTGGTATGCACTCTTGACCGAAAAAACGCCAAACTTGCCCGGCCCCCAACCCAAGGTGTCGTCCTCATGTCTAGGAGACGCCCTTATTTTCAGTATCTCATTTACATCAGCCGGGAGGAAATACTCCTGCAACAGCCCAACATTCCATGAGCCATTATCATTAAGTAGATCAGACACGAAGCGGATTCTGCATCTTCCTTGTAAGGTGATGGGTTTATAGGAGAAGGGTCTTGGAATCCAATTATCGCGCCACACACGAATACTTCTGCCGTTCCCCACTCTCCAGATTAAGCCCTTTTTTAACAGATCAAGGCCATGGCTGATTGCTTGCCACGAAGAAGATGCATTGCCGGAGAAGACAGTATCCTCTATGTTTCCATCCGGATAGTACCTGGCTTTGAGCACTTGTGCACACAGGCTATCAGGTTTTGAAATCAATCTCCAAGCTTGTCGTGCTAATAAGGCTTGATTAAATATTCTGTAATCTCTAAACCCGGCACCTCCTTTACTCTTTGGTTGTTGTAAATCCTCCCATGCACGCTAGTGTACTTTCCTCTTACCTTTTTCAGCACCCCAATAAAAGGCACATACCATCCGTGTTAATTCATCATACACTGAGAATGAAATCTTGAAAACACCCATCATATATGTAGGAAGAGCAAGCGCAACAGATTTAATAAGAGTCTCCCTCCCCGATTGGGCAAGGTGACTGTCTCCCCATTGGACCAAACGCTTGGTTAAACTCATCTGAAGGTTTTGGAATCTCCCTTTTGACATGCGACCCTCTGGAGTTGGAAGGCCAAGGTACTTCTCCTCAAACACTAAGCTAGTAACATGCAGCACCCCCCTAACTTCCTCCTGAATATCTTCGGGGCATGCAATACCAAAGAGGATGGAACACTTATCAAAATTAAGAGATTGTCCCGTTGCTACCCCGTATTGATCCAAAGCCAATTTAACTTTCTCAGCCTGGGCTCTGCTTGCCTCAAAGAAAAGCATGGTGTCATCAGCAAATAAAAGATGTGAGATACCCGGTGCTCTTCTACACACCTTGATCGGAGATATATCACCAGAAGACACATAATGCTTCAGAATAGCGGACAGACCATCTGCCACGAAAAGGAACAAGAAGGGGGATAGAGGATCGCCTTGCCGAAGACCACGCGACGGTGCAAATGAATCTAAGAGGGTCCCATTAAGTTTGACAGAATATCTCACCGATGTGACACAAGACATTATCCAGTCCACCCATCGTTGAGACAAACCCAACTTTTGCATCACTTGCTTCAAGAACTTCCAATCCACCCTATCGTAAGCCTTTGAGAGGTCCAACTTGTAGGCACAGAAACTTTTTGTTGGATCCTTCTTTTGCTTAATATGGTGAATACACTAGATAGGCACAGAAACTATCTAAGAAAGTCTTGAACTGCAGGAAAGCATGAGAATGAGCACACAAAACAACGGGTGGTCGGCCACACGGCTCGTCCTGCATTTCGTTGCAATTGCATCGCAGGAGGCCGAACTGAGCTAAGCACGACTGTTTGTTCCGTATTTACAGTATCTCCTTCACTTACATGTAAGCACCGTTCCCAATCCCAAATGGACCTCACAATTTTTGCATAATAACTTGACAAAATTTTGGCTAGCAAGAAAAACTATCTCCACCCACTACTACTGTACTACAAGTACGGATCAGAAGTTGAGAACACCATGTCAGACGCTGCACTGCTTCAGCCCCTTGGGTGTCTGGTGGCCCCCTTTCAGCCGTACCTGCATTCACAAATGAAAATGGCTCTTTTTTCAGATGCTGGTTGAGTATAAGAAAGTAAAAGCTCACTGCTTTTCTCGTCCGGTGCAGAGTGCCAGAAGCGTCCGATCCATTTGTTTAGATGACTTCATTGTTAGTAAGTAGAAAAGCACTGCTTTTGGCTTAAACATATCGGCAGCTACGCGCTAATGACTTGGCGAGCGAATCGTATTTGGTTCCTCGACCCTCTTTCTCACCGAAAGCACGGACGACAGCCCAGCCTAATAATGTCTGGTTTGTTCTCAGGAATCACGCCGTCGGCTCGGCGCCGGCGGGATAATATTGTTTTTCGTCACGCAAACGTGGATTTTTCAGAGAAGCAAAGGCGAGGGGGCGAGGGTACTCACGGCCTCCACGTCGATCCGGTAGACGAGCAGGCGGCGGCGCTCGCGGCAGCTGGCCCGGTACGCGACGGCGAGGTGCGCGGCCGCGAGCGACAGGGAGAGCAGGAGCATCGGCTCCGGCCCGCCGGCGCCCTTCCCCTGCGGCGCGGCGCCGCGCGGCAGCACGGCGGCCGCCTTGGCCAGCACGTACGACGCGGACGCCGCGGCGCTCGCCGCCACCACCCACAGGTACGCGCCTCCTCCTCCCCCGCACACCGTGTACGCGCCTGTCGCCGCCGGCACAAGAAAAAACTCAACCGGTCAGCTCGGCCGTGACCGAGAAGGAAGGAAACCGAGGTTGCAATGCCAAGAAGTACTCACAGAGGATGAGCAGGGCGCGCGCGGCGGAGACGGCGGGCAGGTCGACGAGGGAGGACCGGAACTCGAACGCGCGCGCTTGGTCGAGCATGGCCGGCACGAAGGACCGGTGCGGGGGCTCGGCGCCGGCGTCGGCGCGGAGGTGCGCGGAGAGGAGCATGGGCGGGAGGGCGAGGTCGAGGAGCACGACGAGCAGGGGCGGCGCGCAGACGAGCAGCAGCGAGGCGAGCATGGCGACGAGGAAGAAGGCCGTCTTGGCCCACCGCCACGGCCGCGCCCACGCGGGCTCCCCGGCGCCATGCTTCTGCGCCAGCGCCAGCGCCAGAGGCAGCTTCTTCTCCATGCCCCCCGCGCCGTCGGAGCCTGCGCGCGAGGACGGCGGCCCGTCGTGGGCGGTGCGTCGGGTTGCGGTAGACGGAGCTGATCGGGCAGTGGGGTTGGTTGGTTGGCCGGATTGTTTTAGGGGCGGGGCGGGGCGGGGAAGTGGATAGATGGAGGCAGCTGCGGCCTGCGGGCGAGCGTGGAGCCGGCGAGATGGTTTAGTTTGCTTCGCCGCGTGGAGTCCGACGGTTGATGGGGACGTGGCGTGGTGACTTGCGAGTTGAGTTTGACCCACCCTGACGGACTCACGCGGCAGCAACCGCCTTGTTCACGCCGGGTTCCGCGAGGGTGAAACTGCCCGCGAAGGCCACGATTCCCACCGTGTCACGATGGATGCATCGTGTAGGTGAAGACCGAGGTATCTCTACGACCCTTTCTTGTACGTACGTAGTACGTATGTCTCAATGTGGGAATTCACATGTACAGTTTTTCTCTTCTTCGGGCATTATTACTATCACAAAAAAATAGCAAAGTGATTAAAGCAGGCCGGTGCAATGGCGCTGGAACACATGGCGTCCATGCGTCACGCACGTTACGTGCGGCGCCGTGAGAGGCAGAGCCAAGCAACAAGATCCAGAGGCCGGGACAGACACGTCTGTTACCATACGTAGGCGAAAAGATGCCAATCGGCAGTCCCACACGCGCCGCCCAGCCACCGAGCTCAAGCTTAAACTGGCACGGCGGGCGCCGTCCAGGTCCGGTCACGATCCGGCGGCCCCCTGCCCAACTAGCTCTCCGACCTGCCGGTATCTGTCGTATCCGATGATCTGATGCCATCCGTTAGTGGTGAGGTTTCTTAATCCGGCTCTTCTAGTGCGTGACGGCTCGGGTCTTGGAGTTGGAGATGGAGCCGGGGTCGCGTTTGGGATGGCTGCTGAGGATATATACTACTCCGTCCGGAAATACTTGTTCTCAAAATGAATAAAATATACGTATCTATAACTAAAATAAGTCTAGATACAACCATTTTAAGGACAAGTATTTTTAGACGAAGGGAGTATAACAAAAGAAAAACTGATGGAGCTGGCGATGCGTCTTGTGCATTGTGGACGTCCTTTGTGTACTAAATTCCTACTGTGAGTAGGCTTCCGAATGGAGCTCGCTAGGTGGATAGAGCTGGCGCGCGTACGGACGAGAAGACGACGTTTTCCTGGGTTTCTTGTCTCGTTTAGCCAAAGAAAAAGGACCAGGTCAGATGAAGCCCCTCGGTATCATAGAGCCAAAACTGTTTCTAGTGGACCAGCTCGAGGTTGGGAGGCACAGCCGGGGATTATACTATGATGATGATTATGATGAAACAAGACTGAATACGTACGGAAGCATGATTAGAGCAACTCCTACGGCGGCCGACTCAAACTGACGGCGCATTTGTTCGTTTTTTGTCTGTTCGGGTCGGCCGCCCGCCCGACGTCCGCCCAATTTTGTATTTGGGTTGGCAGTGCACCCAACGCGCCGACTCATTTTATGCCCGCATTCAACTTTTAAATAAAAATGGCCCATGGCCGATTATGCCAGCGGCCATGTCTCATGCCGGCATCATGCTAGCGCCGGCATACAATGCCGGCTTCAGAAAATATCACCCTAGTTCATGCTGGCGCACTCGCCAGCCGTCCGGCACACATGTCAGCACACAAAAAAGGGTGGGACTTGAGTTCGACCACGCCATGGCGGCTCCCGTGATCATGTCGGCACACCTGCCGGTATACAAAAAAGATGGCCCTCGCCGCCATAGATCACTCGTCGTCGAACTTGAGCATGTCGGCCTGCATCTTCTCGAACCACGGCCTCTTCCTTGGCGACACAGTGTTGAGATCCACCTTCATGATCTCCACCCCGGTCATCATGCTCGCAAGAGCCACTTCTTTCGCCTTGGTCTTGGCGTTGGCGGCCTCGATCTCTAGCATCTTGGCTTGCTTCTCCGCCTCGAGCTCGAACATCTTGGCTTGCTTCTCGGCGTCAAGATCAAGCCTCCTCCTTTGGATCTCCATGAAAGCATCCATTTTGCTCCGCCTTGAAACGTCGGCGCTCCTCCTCCTTTGAGTCCTTCTTATTCATCATGCCGTCCACGCTTGCGATCAAGGCGTTGGTGGCCGCATCTCTCTTGTCCTCCTTCTTGGAGTTGGTCGCGGCGGCGGTCTTGCGTGGGGCACGAGGCTTGCCTTTCCCGGAGGGGGCGACGGCGCCGGACAAGGCGAGGGAGGCGAGGCCGGCGGCGGCGTCGAGGTCGAGGTCGATTGCGTCCTCCATGGCTGGTTGGGGGGCGGGGGCGCGCGCGGGCGTGAGTGTTTTTGAAAAAAAATGGGGGGAAATGGTGGTGGCTGCCACCGACCGGCGGTGCCGGGGTGCTGATCCACTGGCACCTATGGGACCGGCGGGCCGGGTCCCTTTCGGTTCGGCGGGGGCGGAGATCGTGCAAAGAGCAAATCGAGGCGAAGCACGCGAGCGATTTACCCAGGTTCGGGCCGCACGGATGCGTAAAACCCTACTCCTGCTTTGTGGTTTTGTATTGATTTCTAGCTCGGGAGCGCGGAGTGCTACAGTACACACCAGCGGCTAGCAAGACCGAGCGTGAGTGTTCGAACTGGCTAACCCCCCTCTACGTTGCACACGGGCCTCCTTTTATATGCTCAAGGGGCTACCGACAGGTGGCAACGGAGGTAAAGGGCAAAAATGGAAAGGTGCTGTGGTAGGCACAGCTACCTGCTACAGTGTATCATACCTAACCCTGACGGCAGGGGACAAGGGTCTTAAATGCCCGTCTGTGTCGCCTAAACAGTGCGAAAAGGGACCGCCAGGGACGCCACCGTTCGCCACGATGGCGATCTTGTCAGCGCCGCTTGCCACCGCACGTCCCTAGCTGCACAGCCTTCCGCCACGTACGCCTGGAAGGGCCCCAGAGCGACACGTTGGTGGATGTGCTGGAGCGCGGGCGCGGAGAGGTGGCTTGCCGCGGCGAGCGCCTTGCCGCGGTCGTAGTCTTGCCGCGTCCGGGAGCTTGTCGCTCACCGGGTCTTGCCGGAACGCGTGGTGCGCCGCGGCAAGTTCCTTGAAATGCCTTGAGTGGCCTTCCCGGCAAGCTCCTCTTGCCGGGGTCTTGTCTTCTTGACTTGGACACTTTGTTCTTGAATGGCTCCAAAGGAACCACGGAGGATCTTGGCGGTCACCCGGCAAGCCTTGCCGCGGGATGCTGCGACTGCCCGTGCACAAGTTCGGGATACTAGGATATCCCTACTCTAGTACACCGACAGGAGCCTCCGGGCCTGGGCCATACATGGTGCCGAGCGCTGTTGGGCCAGGCCCAAAACAGGGCACGGGCACGCGCGGCCTAGGTTACGCCGTATCTCACTCCGTATCCACTGCGCCCTCCCCGAACGGCACGCGTTGAATGCGGCGTCGTGGGAGAGGTCGTGGGGGTTTCTTTATTCGGAAATGCGGAACGTCCGCCCGCTCCCCCTTTATAAGCAGGGGAAACAGGGGCAGTTGGCCCACTCGCCCGTTGCCGTTCCCAATCTCAGAAATCTCCGCCGCTCCCTTGCCTCCCCAAAGCTGAGAGAGAGAGAGCAGCGCTCCGCCCCCCATCGCCACTAGCACCACCAACGCCGTCGACCTCCTCCACTACTTCCGCCATGGCTCCAAAAGCCGACAAGGGGAAGACCGTGAAGACGACCGAGGCGCAGCGGCTCGCGGCGCTGCGGAAGGAGCGGTCCGTTTTCCCTCCCAAGCTCGGCGCGAAGGAGCTGAGGGAGAACTACTATCTGTTCTGGTCGGCGGAGACGCGCGCGCATCCGCGCACAAAGGTTCTCCCCGCCGCCGCTTGGAAGAAGGCTCCGAATGGGTACCCCTTCTTCGCATTGTTCTTCTATTGCGGGCTCTGCCCGCCCTTCTCTGATTTCTTCTGTGACATCATGAACACCTATGGATTCCATCTCCTTGACTTCACCCCCAACGCCGTCCTGACAATGGCAGTTTTCGCACACCTCTGCGAAAACTTTGTCGGAGTTCTACCCAACGTAGCCCTCTTCCGCCACTTTTTCATACCCCGAGTAGAGAGAGGAGAGCCTCTATCCGGCGGGATTGCCTGGATCTCAAGGCCCAGCAAGAAAGAGACCTATCTGGAGGGAGAATTCCGCGGCAAGTGGGAGGAGTGGAGAGCTGATTGGTGCTGGATCGACGAGGAGAGCCCGCAGCCATTCACCGTCCGACGCTGAACCCCAGTAGCACGCGACAGCGATTGGAGTGACATGGCTCCGGAGGACGCCAGGCTGAAGATTGCCGTCACCAGGATCCTGCGCCTGAGGCTTGCCGGGCTTACTGTTGGCGCTGTTGGCGCAGACTTCCTTCGCCGCCGCATCGCCCCCCTGCAGGAACGAGGGAGGCCCACTTGGGAGTTCAAGAACGTGGCAGACATCATGAGGCTGCGGCCAGGCCTCAATTACAACTTCACAGTTCTGGAGCTCAACGCGATGCTGCAGGAGCTGTTCAAATATGACCCCCAGCATCCCGAGGTGTTCAGGTTGCCGGGGGGCGTCGTGCCTTTGTGCAACAATTCCACGCTCGACCGCATCCGTGCAATGATGCCGGAGTGCGACTCGCACGGGATTGTGCCAACTTGGCAGAAGCCTGCAGACGAGGTCATGCAGCAATTCTTCGACGACTTGGTGGAAGTGCCAATCCGCCTCGACGAGAAGGACGGCCTCACCCGCGACACCACGGATGCGGAGATGGCGCTCATCGCCACTAGGCTGGAGGAGGCAGCGGCAGCCGCAGCCGCGGGCGAGTTCGGGTTCACTGTGGAGGAGGCCGATGCAGCAGAAGCGGCAAGCCGTGCTGAGCGAGGGGAGCCTGCCGGCAAGAAGGGACTTGCCGGGCAAGACACCGAGCCGAGCGAGCCCACCAAGGACGCGAGCGGCTCGTTGCAAATCGACTCTTCTTCCACCTCGTCTTCAGACAGCCCACCAGAAGCAGAGCCTCCATCCCCACCAAGAAGGCGTCTCCGCAAGGTTGGTGATGTGGCGGAGCGGCAAGCGGGCCAACAGTCGCCACGCCGCATGACACGCTCGACCATGGCAAACACCGTTGCCGCGGGAGCGCCTCATGCTACGACGGCAACTGGAGCGGAGTCTAGCCGGACCACCGCTTCAGTCCCTGCCGCTACTCACGCCGCGCTGACAGCCAGAGCGGGGTCGTCTCAGACCGCCGCCACTGCTCCCGCCAAGCGGCCAAGGGAAGCTTCTCCTCCACCTCCTCGCTCCGGGCGCGCGCCAGGCTTTGACTTCTTCGCGTTAAGCTCCGACGAGGAAGAAGAAGAAGAGTAAGCTTCTCTTGTTGTACTTGCATTTCTTCAACTCTTGCTGTTGGTCTTGTTTCTCACTTGCTTTTCCCTGAATCTGTTCCTCTTTAGGACTCTGGCCCAGAGAGCGGCAAAGAGAGCTAAGGCTCCGGTGATCATCATCGAGGACGAGCCCACTGTGACAACAGGTGGCGTGGCCGAGACAACCTTGCCGGAGCCGGCGACTTTCCTCCATGGCAGCCCCCAGCGTAAGTGTGAATTATTTTCCGCGGCGAGGCGCGCATGGGTACTTGTCTTTGCTGATATCTGCTTATTGACTTGTGTAGGAGCCGAGCAGCCCCACCAAGAGCCAAGGGAGAATCCCCTGACAAGGGAGAATTCTCCGGCAAGGGAAGGCTTCCCGGTGAGGGAGAAGTCTCCGGCAAGGGAGGGTTCTCCGGCGAGGGACAGCGCCAGCGGCCCCCCGACCACGGAGACCACAACCGCAGAGCCTGGTGCAGGTACTCCCCTTGCTTCAAAACTTCTCTTGGATCCTTCTTTTCTTGATCTTTATGGGTTTCTGCTGGATTCTGTTTGACTCTTCTCCCCTTTTCCGGCTGTCAGATCCATCCGCTGTGGAGCAGATGGAGACAGAGGTCGCCGCCGATGAAGCTGAAAGTGCGTTATATCGAATAGAGGGGGGGGGGGTGAATAGGCGATTTTTATGAAAAGTCTTCAAAACTTGGGAGTTATGAAGACAAACAGTGAAGATTATGCCTATTACTATGCAGCGGAAGTTAGATTACACTAGGCCAGCCATGGTCATGTATTCAATAGAGTGAAAGCACAGTGACAAACAGCTTCAGTGTAATAAGGATCAATTAGAAAGAAGTTATGAAGCCAAACAGATCATGCATTCACGTTGTGAAGACAAATGATAAAGCAAGCATGCAATGACTTCACAATGAGTAACAGCAAGAGAAGGAAGTGAAGATGAAACCAGTGACTCGTTGAAGACAATGATATGTTGGACCAGTTCCAGTTGCTGTGACAACTGTACGTCTGGTTGGAGCGGCTAGGTATTTAAACCTTAGAACACACAGTCCCGGACACCCAGTCCTGAACACATAGTTCGGGACACCAAGTCCTCACCGTAATCTCCTTGAGCTAAGGTCACTTAGTCCTCGCCCAATCACTCTGGTAAGTCTTCAAGGTAGACTCCCAAACCTTCACAGACTTCGTTCACTAGCAATCCACAATGTCTCTTGGATGCTCTGAACGCGACGCCTAACCGTCTGGAGGATTCACAATCCTCAAGTGTAATAAGTCTTCAGATCACACAGACAAGAAGACTTAAGTGATGCCCAATTTACTCTGGCTCTGGGTGGTTAGGGCTTTTCTCCTCACTAGGAATTTTCTCTCAAAGGCTTCGAGGTGGGTTGCTCTCAAACGACAAAAGCCGTGCACTGAAATCTGAGCAGCCAACTGTTTATGGTTGTGGGGGTGGGCTATTTATAGCCACTTGGCAACCCGACCTGATTTGTCCGAAATGACCCTGGGTCACTAAGGAACTGACACGTATCTCAACGGTCAGATTTCGAACTCTCATGGCAACTTTACTTGGGCTACAAGCAAAGCTGACTTGTCCGGCTCTAGACAAGATTTGCTCTCATTGTCTTCACTCGAAGACATAGGTTTTTGATTTAGGCATCACTTAAGTCATTCTGACTTGTTCTCCTGGACCCCACTTAACAGTACGGTGGTTCCTATGACTCAACAAAAATAAAAAGAACTACGAAGGATCTAAGTCTTCGAGTTCCATAGGCTTCATAACGTGTCTTCTGTTGTCATAGTCTTCAATGTGAATATCTTCATATACCACCTTTGACTTCAATGTCTTCATTCATTTTTAGGGGTCATCTCTGGTAGTAAACCGAATCAATGAGGGACTTCTACCTGTGTTTTCCTGCAATTCTCACAAACACATTAGTCCCTCAACTAGGTTTGTCATCAATACTCCAAAACCAACTAGGGGTGGCACTAGATGCACTTACAATCTCCCCCTTTTTGGTGATTGATGACAAACTAGTTGAAGTTTTCAACGGGGAATATAAAGTGTGAAGTCTGTAAAGGAATTGTCATCATAAGTTGCAAGTGCTCCCCCTGAAGATGTGCATATAAATTAGTTTGCTTTTGGAATGCAAATGCACATGGCAGGTTGTACTTGTGGAGATCAGCTTCAGCTTATGATGACAATCTACTATGCATGTGAAAGTATATGAAGATAATAACATGCATAATGGAAAATGGACGTCTGCAGAATGAGATGAGTGTGGAATTTATCGTCGCACATGCGGAATTTATCTTCGCAAAAGGAGTGGTAAAACAAGTAGCAGATGACCATCGAGTTTTAGTGTTTACAACTCAAAAGAACCAAATGAAGCAAAACAAGAGTTGCAAACACGAAGCAAGTATAACAAAACAAGGCACCCGCCCATATTGACCCGCTTGAAGACTATAAACATCATATGCTTCTACCCCTTTTGTCAGGAATGACCAAAAAGGTTTGAAGACATAGAGTTTTCTACGCGTTCCCAGGCGCAGTAGGGTCGGTGGAGTTGTTTGGCGGTGCTGAGCTTTGAGGTGCTGAAGCGGGTGGTGGTGAAGTAGCATCATCATCTTCATCAATGATCCTCGCAGTGACAGTGGCAGCAGATGAGGAATACTCAGAGTCTTCAAGTGACGGTGTGTTGCGCATCACAGCCCTCCTAGGAGGTGTGGTGTCAAATTTGAAGCGCTCTGTGAAGCCATCCTCTACAAGTTCAGCTTCAGTGCAGATCATTGAGAGCCCTTTCCACGTACGACGGCAAGTCTCATGCGTAACGAAGGCATTCTTGGTGGCCAAGTTTCGAAGACGATTGACATCCACCAAGAGGCTCTTCATATGACGTTTCAGCCAGTCGTGATGCCTATCTTGCTTTTGGTGAAGGGCCACAAGAAGCTCTCGGTCAGTGAGGACACGAGCACGCTTCTTGGGTCTTGGAGCGTTTGTGCTATCTGTGGCTTCGGTTGATGCTGGTGCACGTGTAGTGCCAGCCATAGGATAGACCCTGGACATGGCTTCAACACCTTCAACATTCTGCGTGAAGCTCTGGTGTTCAGCATTCTGAAGACTTATTGGTTGCTTGGCAGGCTCAGGGTATATTGCTTCAACAGAGATATCCACATCTGGCAGGAAGATGCGATGGTTTCAGGCTGAGGGCTGATACGAAATTGTAGAGTGCAGTTTGATCAGCCTCATCACCCAAGGGGCATAGATTTTTAGACCAAATAAGTCCGAGCCTGACACAGCCAGTTGTCGTATGAAAAGATCCTGTGCATTGAAGCATTTGCCATGCATGATATAGAATATGAGAGTCTTCATTGCACCCTCAATCTTGGCATGTGGAGAGTGTCCCTTAATGGGCCAGAGAGTCCGCCAGATAATATGATATATGGTCCTGGGCAGGTACTCTAGGTCTTCAACGAAGAACTCAGTTGGATAGGGTGCATCTTGAGGCAATGGCTTCATCATTGAGAGCATCTGACTCATATTGGGTTCAGGTCTCTGAAATATGCTATCAATAGCTTCAGAATGAAGTTGACACCCTTCCTCGAAGAATTCTCCTGGAGTGGGCAGGCCAGTGAGCTCAATGATATTCAATGCATTGGCTTCATGATGGACATTTCCGGTCATCCACTCCAGGATCCAAGTCTTAGGATCTCTGTTGTAGCCTTTGATGTGGAGAGTGGCATAAAACTGAAGCAGAAGCTCTTCGTTCCAGTGCTCTTCATCAGTCACGAACGGCAGCAGACCCACTTGCCTAAAGCAGTCCAAAGCTTCCTCAAGACATGGCAGACTAGCAATAGCTTCAACCTCAAGGCGCTTGTGTGGGAAGATGCGACCTTGGTTGTATAAGATGCAAGAATAATAGCTGCGCTGTGAATAGCTCCAGAACCTGTCTGATACAATCCTTTCCCTTGAATAGGGGTTCTTGGAGCTATCAAAAAATGTGTTGTCTGCCTTGAAGCTGTTTACATCAAAGGAGCCAGGTGCTGATGCAGGACCTGGGAACCTTGGAAGCCTTGGGACTGGCTTCTGGACATAAGGCCTGTGCTCTATGTGATAGTCAAATTGTGGACCTGCAGCAGACTCAGGAACTGAAGTGTCTGGCTCAGTGGCTTCGCTGTCCGCTGAAGCATTTGGTTGGGCGGGCTCCACATTGGCTTCAGTGTTAGTAGTTTGAGGGACATCTTCAGGCACGTTCTCTTGGGGAACTGCATCTTGATGGAGCGAGGGAGTGAGTTCTTGAGGTGCTTCTTCATTGTCTTCGGCTGATGCAGCCGGAATTTCTGCAGACTGGACTTGAGGCCGTGGACCTTTGCGAAGCCTACGGAACGCAGACGACGCTTGTGGTGTCGGAGTGGGCTAGGCCTGAATGTCTTCTTCCTGCTGAGGGCGATCCGCCCATGACTCATCTTGTGCCATTGGCGTCAGAGGACGACCAATGCTGATGGGTTCGCTTGTTTCAAGCTGAGGAAGGGCTGCATCACCTTGCACATTGTCCTGATGACCAATGTCTTCAGCAGCTAGTGGGTCGGCTGCTAGAATATCTTCAGCGTCAGGTGCCTCTGTGGGAGCAGGCTCATGAACTATTAGTCTTCTTTCTGCATTGGGGTGAATGACAGAAAGGGGTTCAACCATCAAGGGCTCTGTGGGAGCAGCCCTAGATTTCTTAGTCTTGCGCTTCTTTTTACTGGGGGCAGAAGGAGAGGCTTCAGAGCTCTTCCTTTTTCTGGCTTCAGCTTCTGCAGCTCTTGTCTTCTTTAGCTCTGAAGCTGTTGACCGGCTCTTTGGCTTCGAGCCAGTCGTGGCGGTTGGGAAGACAATGGAAGTGGCTGCTTGTCTTGACGCCTCTGGTTCACTCACAGCAGGCTGCTTCTTCTTCTTTGCGGTCATCTTGGGGTCGATGCCTGGACGCCCAAGTGCCTTGCGCTTTTCAGCCTTGTTGTAGGCTTGAACACATTTGTCAGCCAATGACTTCATCCTTTCACGCGAGCCTTGAGCTTCAGCACGCTTCTTCAGAAAGTTTTCTTTGAGATCATGCAGCATGATTTTGAAGCTTCTCACTTCCTGCACGCTGAGACTGGCCATGTGCTTCTTGAACTGAGCTTTTTCGTGATCAATTTTCTGCTTCAGCTCAACAATGCGCTGAGCAATGGCCAGTTCTGAAGCAATTGCGCCTTGGAAGGCGACGCTGAGTCCAACAGGCAGCTGCAGATCATTGAAGCTTATATCTGGTGTGTCAAACCATTCATCGATGAAGCTGTGGATGATGCCGACATCAAAGAGAGGCAGATTGTTGAAGATTTCCGCTTCCTCCTTGCTTTTGATGAGCTGTTCTAGTGCGTCATCGCCCAGATCTTCATCGCTTGATAGATCAATGACTTCACTGCGCAGAATGGCAGTAGCAGTGAGCTCTTTGCCTGTGTGTTGCTGGGGCTCCTTATCCTTCAGGGGCTTGGAGATGCGGGATACATCTTCAGACTGCACACTGACTTCAGGAGGTGCAGTTTTCAATGGCTTCGCCCTTGAGATTTTTGAGGCAGGGGCCGGCTTCGAAGCTTTTGGTTTCTTTGTCTGCTTTGGCTTCGGCACAGCAGGAGCTTCATTAGACTCAGAATCAGCTGGAGGGTCATTCACAGCAGTCCCTTGGATTAAGATGTGGGTGATCAGGCCCTCAAGATTGGCAAACGGACCGATGATATTGGGTTCCGCGTCGCGTGTGCCATCTGCCCTTGGTGAGGAGGGACCAGGATTGAAGTCAAGCCCAAATTTCTTCTTGTTTAGCTTCACAGACTGTTGAGCAAACTAAAAGTTGCGTTTGAAGAGATTGTCATCACGACACCAGAGAAGTGACGACGGATGTGCATCATCAGGCTGTGGTCCTTGGACCATGCATGGGTAGAAGCCTTGAGCAATGGCTTCATCTCTGGTTCTGGGTACAAGGTTCTTGTATAAGATATCCCCCCATGGACTCTTGATTGCATTCTTTTCAGCATACTCCTGGGTGACGAAGCGGTATTTGAACCACTGTTCTACCCAATAGCGTCGAATCCATTGGATTCGGGTTTTACACTGCCCATAGCTCTCTTCTGGATCTGTTTTGTACATTTCTGCCAAGTCTTCAGGCAGATCCTTGGAAGTTCCCTCACGTCTCTGTCTGCCCCCCTTTCTTACTGCTGCAACTGAAGCCATAAACTTTAACTTGAAAGGCTTCAAAACTTTCAAAGGCTTCAAAGGCTTTCTTTTTCTGGACAAACAGGAACTGGCTTCAGGAGAGTTTATGTGATGCTGTAGGAATTCTGCAAATGAATGCAGACTATGAGAACCGAAGGATTCTCCCACGGACATGTACCTGTGACAGCATTAAGGTGCGAGGGAAGGGGAAGAGGTCATATGCATTCTCAGAAGGTCTTGAAGATTAATCAGTTTAGAAGACATTGACCTCATTGTGCGAAGACATTCACTTATAGATAAGAAGTTGGTTCCAGATTTGTACGAACCCATAGATCAGTACAAGTGAGGAATCTAACTACTTTATGAAGCACAAGTGAATATACTAGGCATGTTATGAGATGCAGCGAGAGATCTAACTGGTGTGAAGAGAAACTTCTTATGGTTGAAAGTGACAGAACCAAGAGATCAAAAGAGGCTGTAAAAAGAAGTTTTATTTACCACACTGGAACTGCTAGACGGAAGGAAGTTGATGCCGAGCAGTTCAGTCCTCCGTGCCCTAACTTGGCGACGGAAAACACCTACGGCGACGGTGGAGAGGACGATGTCCGCGATCGGCGTGAGCACGGCGTTGGAGAGGTTGCGGCAGCGAAGCGCTTCGTCTCCGGCGTCGTCGAGTGCTAGCGGTGGCGCTAGGGTTCGTGCGAGGATGGAAGAAGGAGATAATGACTGCGGTAAGTGTGAATTTATAGACTCAGAGGCGGCACTGTGCTATTACGCAGGTGCCCCTGGCGGTTCGCATTTGAGGCACGCGTGGCCAGTTAGCGGAAGTTTGGGGTTTGTTCCACGTCCCACGCACGCCTAAATTGTCGGGCGGTCGTTCCTGCTTCTCCGGATCTTATGTGGAGGAATGAGCATTAAAAACGGACTTTTATGGTTGTCTCTATGTCTTCAGCTGACAAGGACACAGTGAAGACATTCGACAGTTTCAACAGAATGCATATGACTTGGAGAGATAGAGTTTGAGATAGAAAGCACAGAGAGGTTAGGGTCCGATCACATTCACTTAGTTCAAAAGATTCAACCAAGAAGACATAGCTATAAGTGAATGCTGTAGAGGACAGAACACTTAGAGCATATATATATATATAATCATCGTAGTGAAGATAATCATGAAGACATGTTAAGTTCAAAGCCAAACCAATGTGAAGATATTGCAAGGTAACGCCATGAGTTAAACACTTCAAAATGGAACGTTTAGTGGTGGCGTTACCCACCGTATAGGAAGTATTAGACCCAGACACGGTGCACAATTATAGTGGCGCTCCCAAGTCAAATTCCACATTAATGTATTCACACTTAGAATGTATGTCTTCATTGATTGAAGATATACTTTACTTTGTGCGTTGCACATCTAAGTCATCAATATGCATAAGTGTTAGGATGTGTGCCTGATCACAGGACATTTGAGGATTCCAAGATATTTAGCTCACACTGTAACTTGCAAAACCTCTTCTCATCCAAGGGCTTGGTGAAGATATCTGCCAATTGCTCTTCAGTGTTGACGTGTATGATATCAATGTCTTCCTTCACAACATGATCTCTGAGAAAGTGATGGCGAATTTCAATGTGCTTTGTCTTCGAGTGCTGAACTGGGTTGTTGGCAATCTTGATGGCGCTTTCGTTGTCGCAGTAAAGTGGCACTTGCTTCAGATGAATGCCATAATCCTTGAGTGTTTGCTTCATCCACAGAAGCTGAGCGCAGCAAGATCCAGCAGCAATGTATTCAGATTCAGCAGTGGAGAGAGATACACAGTTCTGCTTCTTTGAAGACCAACATACAAGTGATCGTCCCAGAAAGTGACATGTGCCTGATATAGACTTGCGATCAACTTTGTCACCAGCATAATCAGCATCCGAAAATCCAACCAAATCAAACTCTGAGCCCTTTGGATACCATAATCCTAGAGTTGGGGTGTGAGCCAAATATCGAAGAATTCGCTTCACAGCTAAGTGATGCGACTCCTTTGGTGCCGCTTGAAATCGAGCACACATGCAAACACTAAGCATGATATCTGGCCTAGATGCACATAAATAAAGCAAAGACCCAATCATGGAGCGGTATACCTTTTGATCGAACTCTTTACCATTGTCGTCAGGACCTAGATGATGTTTGGCTGGCATTGGTGTTGTGAAGCCTTTGCAGTCTTGCATACCGAACTTCTTCAGGCAATCTTTGAGATACTTCTCTTGAGATATGAATATGCCATTGCGCTGTTGTCGGATTTGAAGACCAAGAAAGAACTTCAGCTCCCCCATCATGGACATCTGATATTGCTCTTGCATCATATATCCAAACTCTTCACTGTACTTCCGATTGGTGCAGCCGAAGATAATGTCATCCACATATATTTGGCACACAAACAGTTCACCATCGTATGTCTTCGTGAAAAGAGTGGGATCCAGGGAACCAGGTATGAAGCCTTTGCTCTTCAGAAAGTACTTGAGTGTATCATACCAGGCCCTAGGGGCTTGTTTGAGGCCATACAGTGCCTTGTTGAGCTTGTATACCATATCAGGATGTTTTGGATTTTCAAAACCAGGTGGTTGTGCAACATACACTTCTTCTTCAATCTTGCCATTGAGAAAGGCACTTTTCACATCCATTTGATATAGAAGTATGTTATGATGATTTGCATAGGCCAGCAGTATGCGTATGGCTTCAAGCCTAGCCACAGGAGCAAAAGTTTCATCGAAGTCAATGCCCTCTACTTGAGTATATCCTTGAGCAACGAGACGGGCTTTCTTTCTGACAACTTGACCATGCTCATCTTGCTTGTTGCGGTATATCCATTTGGTGCCTATTATGTTGTGCTTCCGTGGATCGGGACGCTTAACCAGTTCCCATACATTATTCAGCTCAAACTGTTGAAGCTCTTCTTGCATAGCTTGAATCCATTCAGGTTCCATGAAGGCTTCTTCAACTTTCTTGGGTTCTGATATTGAGACGAATGCGAAATGCCCACAGAAGTTTGCTAGCTGAGTTGCCCTTGAACGAGTGAGTGGACTAGGTGCATTGATGCTGTCAAGTATTCTATCAATCTGCACTTCATTTGCAACACGAGGATGTATAGGGCGAAGACTTTGCTCTTGCTGATCTGCGTTGTTGTTTGGAGGAATGTCTTCATGCTGAGCATTGTCTTCATGTTGATCAGGTGCTGAGATGATGAGTTCTTCTTCAGGATGAGCTTCAGAAGGCATAATCTCTCCAGTTCCCATAAGCTTGATTGATTCACTAGCTGGGACTTCATCTAGCACATTTGGCAGTTGCTCTCTTTGTGAACCATTTGTTTCATCAAACCGCACATCCACTGTTTCGACCACTTTGTAATGGAAGAGATTGAAGACTCTGTAGGAGTGTGAATCCTTTCCATATCCAAGCATAAAGCCCTCATGTGCTTTTGGTGCAAACTTTGAGGTGTGATGTGGGTCCTTGATCCAGCACTTTGCGCCAAATACTCTGAAGTAACTGACATTTGGCTTCTTGCCAGTTAGGAGTTCATAATATGTCTTGTTCATAAGCTTGTGAAGATAAACACGATTGATTGTATGGCATGTAGTATCAATGGCTTCAGTCCAGAATTTTCTTGGAGTCTTGTATTCATCTAGCATTGTTCTGGCCATTTCAATGAGTGTTCTGTTCTTGCGTTCGACGACGCCATTCTGCTGTGGCGTGTACGGAGCTGACAATTCATGTGTGATGCCCAAGGTATCAAGATATGTATCAAGGCCAGTGTTCTTGAATTCAGTGCCATTGTCACTTCTAATGTGCTTTATCTTGGTGCCAAAATTGTTCATAGCTCGATTGGCGAAGCGTCTGAAGACATCCTGCACTTCAGTCTTGTAAAGGATTATGTGTACCCAAGTATATCTAGAGTAATCATCAACGATGACGAAGCCATAGAGGCAAGCAGTAGTAGTAAAAGTTGAGTAGTGAGTGGGACCGAAAAGATCCATGTGGAGCAGTTCGAAGGGTTGTGTAGTAGTCATGATTGTCTTCGAAGGATGTTTTGCCCTTGTCATCTTCCCTGCTTCACAGGCACCGCATAAATGATCTTTCTTGAACTTGACGCCCTCGATGCCTATGACATGCTTCTTCTTCGCAAGGGTGTGGAGGTTCCTCATGCCAGCATGCCCAAGCCTCCGATGCCAAAGCCAGCATTCTGAAGCTTTTGCAAGAAGGCATACCGCAAGTTGTGGTCCTGCTGAGAAATCTACCACGTACAAATCACCTTTCCGATACCCTTCAAACACTAGAGATTTGTCAGATTCCATTAGCACCAGGCAGCGGTATTTTCCAAACATTACAATCATATTCAGATCGCAAAGCATTGAGACAGACATTAAGTTGAAGCCAAGGGATTCAACAAGCATGACTTTATCCATGTGTTGATCCTTTGAGATTGCAACTCTACCAAGACCCAATACCTTACTTTTACCAGTGTCAGCAAATGTGATGTGGCTCTTGTCGGATGGACGTAATGTTGAGTCCATAAGAAGGCTTCTTCTGCCAGTCATGTGATTTGTACACCCACTGTCAATATTCCATTCTGAAGATTTTGAAGTCGCTGGTGTCGTACCCTATAGTACAGTTAGGGCGATAGGCTTCACGAAAGAGAATTGTGAAGCATAAACATTTGACGAACCAGTGGGTTATGAAAACTTAAATCCAGATTAGGACTAATAGGGAGAGTAGCATGCGATTCAGGAACGAAGTACATATTGATCCCATTCGGGCATTTTATCTTGCGCCCTACAAGATTTTTAAGGTCCCCAGCAATAGCATCAGAAGATTTTGTTTTTCTGCTGGAGACCTTTCCCTGCAAAAGAGAGTTAAGCTTTCTTAACCACCCACATCTTCAAGGGTGGCTTAGAAGCAATAAGTCTAAGTGCAGCATCTGAGAATTTTGGCTTTGAAGCCTTAGCAAACAGTCTAGCAGGTGGACAATAATACTCATAGGAATAAGCAGAATAATTTTGGTCACATGAACACGGTTCGATGAACCGCTCTCATACTCATGTGCCTGAGTATGGTTTCCCTGCAAAACATTTGTGTTAGTGTGACTCAGGTGAGTCCTCTGTTTGTATGAAGCCATTGGACCGTATGAAGCCTTTGGTCTGAGATTTGTCTTCTTCAAGTGAGGTGTCATGAAGACATTCACAGGAAGATTTTCCAGACACTTTTTGGAAACCCAGATCTTCTTCATAGGCGGTCCATTCCTGCAGTTAGTACCAATGTACCTGGCAAACACTTCACCATTCTGATTCTTAAACAGTTTATAGTTTGCATCAAAGGATTCATCAATGATAATGGGGTTAGCACAAGTGAAGCCAGATAAGTTGGATGGATCTGCTAAAAGTTCCTTTGCAGCAACCCATGTGGTTTTGGGGTACTGCTCAGGTTTCCAGTAAGAGCCATCTGCATTGATTTTCCTCACAAATCCAACACCCTCTTTCCTAGGGTTTCGATTCAGGATCTGCTTCTTGAGGACATCACATAGTGTCTGATGTCCTTTAAGACTTTTGTACATCCCTGTTTCAAGCAATGTCTTCAACATAGCATTCTCATCAGCAATAGCAGTGGTATCCTCAGCAGAGGGGTTAGTTACCACGTCAACAGTTGAAGATATTGCAATAGCAGTAGAAGTGGAACATTCAGCAACAGAATTAGCATTATCACGCTCAATGCATTTAAGACATGGTGGTTCAAATCCTTCCTGAGCGGGACTGATCTGTTCGGAGCGAAGTGACTCGTTTTCCTTTTGAAGATCTTCATGAGCCACCCTCAATTTCTCAAGTTCTTGCTTCCTTTGAAGATAATCATAGGAAAGCTTTTCATGAGTTGTTGAGAGAGTATCATGACGATCTTCAAGTTCCTGATACTTAACGTGAAGGTTTTTTATGTCTTCAATTAAGGATTCAGATCGAGTCATTTCAGCACCCAACAGATCATCGCTTCTGTCTAACAGTTTTTGAATATGTTCCATAGCTTTCTGTTGTTCAGTTGCAATTTTAGCAAGTGTTTTGTAGCTAGGTTTTGAATCACATTCAGAGTCATCGTCACTAGATGTTTCATAGCGAGTAGTGCGTGTGTTTACCTTGGCACCGCATGCCATGAAGCAGTAGGTAGGAGTGGAGTCGTTCTTGTCATTTGCGTTGGTGTCGGTGATGCAGTCATTGTCTTCAGTGTTGAAGATGGACTTGGCGACGTATGCTGTAGCCAGACTCGCAATGCCAGAATCAGACTCCTCCTCAGACTCCACCTCTGGCTCCTCAGATGCGGACTCCTCCTCTGAATCCATCTCCTTTCCAACAAACGCGCGTGCCTTGCCAGATGAGCTCTTCTTGTGTGATGAAGACTTGGAAGAAGACTTTGAGTATTTCTTCTTCTTCTTGTCGTCAGAATCATATTCCTTGCTCTTCTTCTTCCTTCTGTTCTCATTGTCCCACTGTGGACACTCAGAGATGAAGTGTCCAGTTTTCTTGCACTTGTGACATGTTTTCTTCTTGTAGTCATGAGCAGAAGCTTCATCATTCCTTGAGCTTGATCGTGAAGATTTTCTGAAGCCTTTCTTCTTGGTGAATTTTTGGAACTTCTTCACTAGCATTGCAAGTTCTCTTCCAATGTCTTCAGGATCATCAAAACTGCAGTCAGATTCTTCTTCAGATGAGGAGACAGCTTTTGCCTTCAAGGCGCGAGTTCGCCCATAGTTTGGACCGTAGATATCTCTTTTCTCAGAAAGCTGAAACTCGTGTGTGTTGAGCCTCTCAAGTATGTCAGACGGATCGAGTGTCTTGAAATCAGGACGTTCTTGAATCATCAGGGCCAGGATGTCAAACGAACTATCAAGTGATCTCAGCAGCGTTTTGACGATTTCATGTTTGGTGATTTCAGTGGCGCCGAGAGCTTGAAGCTCATTTGTGATGTCAGTGAGTCTATCAAATGTGTGCTGGACATTCTCATTGTCATTTCGCTTGAAGCGGTTGAAGAGATTGCGAAGGACACTGATTCGTTGATCTCTCTGGGTTGAGATGCCTTCATTGACCTTGGAGAGCCAGTCCCAGACCAGTTTGGATGTCTTCAAGGCACTCACACGGCCATACTGTCCTTTGGTCAGATGACCACAGATGACGTTCTTGGCAGTAGAGTCCAGTTGAACGAATTTCTTGACGTCAGCAGCAGTGACACCTTCTCCAGCCTTGGGAACGCCGTTCTCAACGACATACCATAGGTCGACGTCAATGGCTTCAAGATGCATGCGCATCTTATTCTTCCAGTAGGGATATTCAGTTCCATCGAAGACGGGGCACGCAGCGGAGACTTTGATTATCCCTGCAGTCGACATAGCTAAAACTCCAGGTGGTTAAACCGAATCACACAGAACAAGGGAGCACCTTGCTCTGATACCAATTGAAAGTGCGTTATATCGACTAGAGGGGGGGGTGAATAGGCGATTTTTATGAAAGTCTTCAAAACTTGGGAGTTATGAAGACAAACAGTGAAGATTATGCCTATTACTATGCAGCGGAAGTTAGATTACACTAGGCCAGCCATGGTCATGTATTCAATAGAGTGAAAGCACAGTGACAAACAGCTTCAGTGTAATAAGGATCAAGTAGGAAGAAGTTATGAAGCCAAACAGATCATGCATTCACGTTATGAAGACAAATGATAAAGCAAGCACGCAATGACTTCACAATGAGTAACAGCAAGAGAAGGAAGTGAAGATGAAACCAGTGACTCGTTGAAGATAATGATATGTTGGACCAGTTCCAGTTGCTGTGACAACTGTACGTCTGGTTGGAGCGGCTAGGTATTTAAACCTTAGGACACACAGTCCCGAACACCCAGTCCTGAACACACAGTTCGGGACACCAAGTCCTCACCGTAATCTCCTTGAGCTAAGGTCACTTAGTCCTTGCCCAATCACTCTGGTGAGTCTTCAAGGTAGACTCCCAAACCTTCACAGACTTCGTTCACTAGCAATCCACAATGTCTCTTGGATGCTCTGAACGCGACGCCTAACCGTCTGGAGGATTCACAGTCCTCAAGTGTAATAAGTCTTCAGATCACACAGACAAGAAGACTTAAGTGATGCCCAATTTACTCTGGCTCTGGGTGGTTAGGGCTTTTCTCCTCACTAGGAATTTTCTCTCAAAGGCTTCGAGGTGGGTTGCTCTCAAATGACAAAAGCCGTGCACTGAAATCTGAGCAGCCAACTGTTTATGGTTGTGGGGGTGGGCTATTTATAGCCACTTGGCAACCCGACCTGATTTGTCCGAAATGACCCTGGGTCACTAAGGAACTGACACGTATCTCAACGGTCAGATTTCGAACTCTCATGGCAACTTTACTTGGGCTACAAGCAAAGCTGACTTGTCCGGCTCTAGACAAGATTTGCTCTCATTGTCTTCACTCGAAGACATAGGTTTTTGATTTAGGCATCACTTAAGTCATTCTGACTTGTTCTCCTGGACCCCACTTAATAGTACGGTGGTTCCTATGACTCAACAAAAATAAAAAGAACTACGAAGGATCTAAGTCTTCGAGTTCCATAGACTTCATAACGTGTCTTCTGTTGTCATAGTCTTCAATGTGAATATCTTCATATACCACCTTTGACTTCAATGTCTTCATTCATTTTTAGGGGTCATCTCTGGTAGTAAACCGAATCAATGAGGGACTTCTACCTGTGTTTTCCTGCAATTCTCACAAACACATTAGTCCCTCAACTAGGTTTGTCGTCAATACTCCAAAACCAACTAAGGGTGGCACTAGATGCACTTACAGAAGCAGTCGGTGCTAGAGACGCCACCGGCGCAGAGGCCGCCAAGGCTGACGCCGCAGCAACTGGCGAGGAATCTGGCGATCATACTGACGGCCCTGGGGCCGTAGGAGCGCCAGGCGCTACGCCGACCGCCGACCCATCCGCCGAAGCCGCAGCGCCAAGTTCCAAGGAGCCCCAGCCGGGCGTTTATTTGAAGGCCGGCGACGATGTCTTCATCAATCTTCCCTGGGCATCAAGCTCCAGAGCGCCGGTCGAGGGGGAGGTCTTCGACGGAGAAGTGCTCACCTCCGCGGGGCTGAAGCTGGTCGACGCGCCAAGCAGCAGCAGCAACGAGCCCGAAGAAGAGCGGCTGCTGCGCAGGTTGATGTCGCTCTACCGCGCGCGACAAGCCAAGCTGGAGTCCCGCGAGGCGCTTGTCGCGAAGGCGGGAGCAGACATTGAAAAGCGCGCGGAAGAGCTCAGAGGTTTCCACCGGGAAGCCCTCCGATCCCTGGCGGAGGAGCTGGAGCAGCTCGCTGAAGCGCGGAAGGTCTTTCTCCTCGAGAAGGCTGAAGCCGAAGAGCGCCAGCGACTTGCCGCTGTGAAGCTAGCCGCGGAAGAGGGCGAGCTGGTGCAGCGGAAGGTCAATCTCGACACCCATGAGGAGGAGCTTGCCTCGCGCGAGGAGAAGCTTGGCGGAGCCCTCAAGCAAGCGGAGGACGCTGCCGCCACCGCCGAGGCCGCCAAGGAGGAGTTGAAGACGAAGGTGGCGCGGCTGGAGGCCGATCTCTCTGAGAAGGGCAAGGAGCTCAGCGTCACCAAGGCCTCCAACGTGGATCTTGAGTTGAAGCTAACCACTTTGACCAAGACTTTGGACAGTGCCAAGAAGCGGGAGGCGGCCTTGAAGGAGGAAATCAAGGCCGACAAGGCGCTGCTGGAGAGCGCTGCCACCGCCCAGAACACCTTCAGGGAGACTGTGACGCACTGGACGGAGAGTCTGGTGAACGCCGCCACAGATATCGACAAGGAGCTGGCGCAGCTGGGGATGGAAGATCTTGGGTATCCCTCCGACGACAACCTCCAGCCCAGCGCCAAGCTCGTCCTATTCTTCAAGGGCGTGGCGACGGCCCTTCAGCGACTCCGAGAGAGGATCCCCAAGCAACTAGCTGACGAGTCGCGCGAGATCTGCGCAGGAGCCCTCGAGAAAGTGTTGATGAAGGTGGCCTTCCGCAATCCGGGCCTCCGCCTCACCAACATCCTCAGGTCCTTGCCGCCAGAAGCTGATCTGGAGGAGCTCAAGGCCCTTGTCGCACCCATTGTGGACAAGGTGAGCGGGATCAAGCGGGTCGAAGGCGATCGCGTAGATTAGGCCGCTCATTTCTTCTTTTCTTGTCGCTGCCCATCATGTCATGAAAACAATCTGTTAGAGCTGCGACAAGCTATCTTTGTAATGTAACTTGATTGTGGGAAATGATTGCAACGTTACTCCCTTTACTTGATTCCTCCCTTTGTATGTTTTTGCCCTACGCTTTTAGGGAACTTGCCGGTGCAGGCACCTGAGCCACGAGCGCTGAGTGCGGAACGTCAGCAGCCTGCTGGCGGTGCCGCTACCGGCAAGAAACCTTGTCGCAACTAGTTGCAGCTCACTTAAGTTGCTGAGCGAACTCGAAACAAAGTAAGGGCGCTAGCGGCTCACTTAAGTTGCTGAGCGGACTCGAAGCAAAGTAAGGGCGCTAGCAGCTCACTTAAGTTGTTGAGCGGACTCGAAACAAAGTAGGGGCGCAACTAGCTATGAGTTGGTTCCTCCGCGCACAGGTTTCCCATACAAAGTGTGGTCGTTCAAGGGAGATAACTTAAAATTTAAAAAAAATTCGATTGCTCAAACTTTGGCAACTTAGCTTTTTTGTTGTTTGCTTCCCGGCAAGGCGAAACTTTCTTGAACGACGCCTGGCCCATACCATCCATCGTCTTCTCCTTTCCCCCCCGGCAAACTTGTGGGCGAGAGGAACCTTGCTTTCAAAAGGAAGAAGAGGCAATACAGATATGGAGCCTTATGGCTCGTTATTGCTTATCGTGGAGTAGGTGCTGCACAAAGTGTCAGATCATATATGCCAGAAAATAGAAAGCATAAAATTGACAAAATGTGCGGAGCACATGAGCTTTACTTATGCACGGGATCTGCTCCCGCCTTTGTACAAAGGATTGCATGCAACAGCGGCAAGACTTGTACAAAAGGTGGTTGCCGGAACAGGTTCCGACAACCGTGCCTTACGGGTAAAACTTACGAAGATGCTCAATGTTCCAGGAGTTGCTCACCGGAATGCCATCTTCGGTCTCAAGGCGGACAGCGCCAGGCCTAGTGACTCGTTTCACCCGGTAAGGGCCTTCCCACTTCGGCGTCAACTTGTTGGGATTCTTGGCGGACTGAACGCGCCGAAGAACAAGGTCGCCTTCCTCGAGACTTCTGGCGTTAACTTTGCGGCTATGGTAGCGGCGCAAAGCTTGCTGGTAGCGAGCAGCTCGCACAGCAGCCTGAAGACAGTCTTCCTCAAGGAGCAGCGCGTCATCTTGTCGCAGCCGCTCTTGCTCGAGCTCATCATAAGCGAGCACTCGAGGTGACCCGTATACGAGTTCCGTGGGGATAACTGCCTCTGCTCCATAGACTAGAGCAAAAGGTGCCTGTCCAGTGGCTCGATTTGGCGTCGTTCTGATCGACCAAAGAACCACCGGCAGCTCCTCGATCCAGTTTTTTCCGCACTTGTGCAGCCTGTCAAAAGTTCTGGTCTTGAGCCCGCGCAGCACTTCAACATTTGCCCTCTCCGCTTGACCGTTGCTTCTCGGGTGAGCAACAGAAGCGAAGCAGACCTTGGCGCCAAGATCTTGGACGTACTGCGTGAAGGTGCGGCTCGTAAATTGCGTGCCGTTGTCGGTGATTATCCTGTTAGGGATCCCGAAGCGGCAAACAATCGACCTGAAGAACTTGACTGCTGACTGTGCTGTCACCTTCCTCACTGGTTCCACTTCCGGCCACTTTGTGAACTTGTCGATTGCAACGTACAAGTACTCAAAGCCCCCAACAGCTCGGGGAAAGGGGCCGAGGATGTCGAGCCCCCAGACCGAAAATGGCCAGGATAAAGGGATCGTCTGGAGAGCTTGAGCTGGTTGGTGTATCTGCTTGGAATGAAACTGACACGCTTCACACTTGGTTACTTGTGCAGTTGCATCCTGGAGGGCCGTTGGCCAGAAGAAACCTTGCCGGAAAGCTTTACCGACAAGTGCTCTTGCGCCAATGTGGTGACCACATATGCCTCCATGTATTTCTGCCAACAGCTTTTGTCCATCTTCCCGGGGAATACACTTCAATTTCACACCGTTGAGTCTTCTTCTGTACAGTGTCTTGTCGGCAAACTGGTACATACTTGACTGCCGGGATACTCTCTCCGCTTCTTCTTGCTCTTCGGGAAGTCCTCCTGTCTGAAGGAAATGGACAATCTGCTGCGCCCATGTTGGAGCTTGTGGCTCGACAACAAGGACTAAAGGCAAATCTGCTGCTGCGGGAACATCTGCTTCCACGGCAAGAACCTGCGGCTCTGCTGGAGCTTGATGTTCCCCGACAAGCTTGCCGGAGCAAAACTTGTCGGGAGCTTCTGCTTCAACGGAACAAACCCTAGGGCTTGCCGGAGCATCTTGCTCCTCAGCGCTCTTGGCGTTGATCTTGGGGACCTTCTTGGCGGCGGCTTCGGGGAGCTCTGCCGGCAAATAGTCACCAGAAACCAACTTCCTCTTCTTGCTCTGTCCAGTTGATGGCGTTACGGACGGCTGAGTCAGCTTGAGCACAAAGATCCCTGGTTCCACAGGTAACTTAAGTGCGGCACACTTTGACATGCCATCTGCAATGGCGTTCTGAGCTCTTGGAACATGCTCCATTTGTAGGCCGTCAAAGTGTTCTTCTAGCTTTCTCACTTCGTCGACGTAAGCTTCCATCAACGGACTCTGATAACTCTTGTTTACTTGGCGGACGACAAGCTGTGAGTCACCCCTGACAATGAGCTTCTTGATCCCAAGGTCTGCCGCGATCCGGAGACCGGCAAGCAAGCCCTCATATTCTGCAGTATTGTTCGTTGCTTGCTCTTTGGGGAAGTGCATCTGGACTACGTACTTGAGGTGCTCACCGGTGGGTGCGACAAGCAGCACGCCAGCGCCGGCGCCTTGCAACGAAAAGGCACCATCAAAGTACATCAGCCACTCTTTGCTTGTTTCCTTGTCGGGGATGCTCGTTTCTGGAATTTCTTCATCTGATGTTGGCGTCCATTCTGCTATGAATTCTGCCAATGCTCTCCTCTGGATAGTTGAAGTGCTTTCAAACTTGAGGCCAAAGCTTGACAGTTCCAGTGCCCACTCAACAATCCTGCCTGTCGCTTCTGGATTCTGCAGTATCCTCTTCAGCGGAAAGCGAGTGACAACTGTGATCTCGTGTGCTTGGAAGTAATGGCGCAGCTTTCTCGGGGCCATGAGAAGGCCGAAAAGCAATTTCTGCACACCAGAGTACCTTGACCTAGCCCCCTGCAAAAGGGAACTGACAAAGTAAACTGGGCGCTGCACCATCTTCTTGTGTATCTCGTCGTGTATCTGCGCAGATCCATCTTTGTCGGGACCAGAGCTTGTCGGGGAGGCTCCCTGCTTGTCGCTGGATGCGCTTGCCGCGGTTGTTGGCTCATCATCTGCCTCCCTCTCTGCTACTAACGCAGCACTAACCACTTGATTGGTTGCCGCTATGTATAGCAGCAACTTCTCTTGTGGCTTAGGTGCGACAAGTATTGGAGGGGAGGACAGGTATCTCTTCAGGTCTTGCAGCGCAGCCTCCGCTTCCGGAGTCCATTTCATTGGACCTGCCTTTTTCAATAATCTGAAAAAAGGCAGGGCGCGCTCAGCAGACCGAGAGATAAACCTGCTGAGAGCAGCCACGCAACCGGCAAGTTTCTGTACATCCTTGACGCGCTTTGGTGCTTCAATCTGCTCAATGGCCTTGATCTTGTCGGGATTGGCTTCAATTCCCCGCTGAGACAGGAAGAACCTGAGAAGCTTGCCGGAGGGAACTCCAAACACACACTTCTCTGGGTTGAGCTTGAGGCTGATCTTGCGCAGATTTGCAAAGGTCTCGTCTAAATCTTGAATCAGGGTTGCTCTGTCCTTGCTCTTGACCACTATATCATCCATGTAGGCTTCCACATTTCTGTGTATTTGTGGCTCAAGAGCAACATGGACTACTCTTGCAAATGTCGAACCAGCATTTTTAATCCGAAAGGCATCCGTACGAAACAGTACGTGCCACATGGAGTAATAAATGCGGTCTTCTCCTCATCCTCTTCTACCATGAAGATCTGATGATACCCTGAGTATGCGTCAAGAAATGAAAGCAAATCACATCCGGCTGTGGAGTCAACAATCTGGTCAATGCGCGGCAAAGGAAATGGGTCTTTGGGACAAGCTTTGTTAACATCGGTAAAATCGATACAAAGTCTCCATTTCCTGTTTGCCTTGCGCACGACTACAGGATTGGCCAACCACGTGGGATGGAGCACTCCTCTGACAAGGCCTGCTGCTTCCAGTTTCTTGATCTCTTCTGCAATGAATTCTTGGCGCTCCACTGCCTGCTTCCTGACTTTCTGCTTGACGGGCCGCGCATGGGGACAAACGGCAAGGTGGTGCTCAATCACTTTCCTGGGAACACCGGGGATGTCAGACGGCTGCCATGCAAACACGTCGACATTCGCCCGCAGGAAAGTAACGAGCGCGCTTTCCTATTTAGGGTCGAGCGTGGCACTGATGGTGAAGGTACCACCAGTGCCGTCCTCCTTGGCGGATACCTTCTTCGTCTCTGGCGGAGCTGCCATCGTCTTCTTGCACTTGCCGGTGGAGCTCGATGGTGCGTCCTCGACGGCAGCGCAGCACTCCGAAGAGGTGCGCTTGCCGGAGTGGGCATCAGAACTCTTGCCGGACTTGGTCTTCTTCCCCCCGGGAGCTTCAGCGGCAAGTGGATTGCGATCTGCCGTGGCTGCTGCTTCCCGGTAGATCTTGTCGGCACAGATAAGAGCATCCTTCTTGTCGCCAGGGACAGAAATGACGCTTATCGGGCCTGGCATCTTCAACATGTTATATGCGTAGTGAGAGGCTGCCATGAACTTGGCGAGTGCTGGACGGCCAAGTATCCCATTGTAAGGCAATGGAATATCGGCAACGTCGAATGTGACCTTCTCAGTCCTGAAGTTTAGCTCGCTGCCAAATGTTACCGGCAGCGTGACCTTCCCCTTCGGCTTTCTCCTTCCCGGATTGATTCCTTGGAATGTGCCGGTCTCTTCGAGCTCGCTGTCAGGGATTTGGAGTTTTTGGAGTACAGCGGAGGAGATCAGGTTTAAGCCGGCCCCGCCGTCAACTAGCATCTTGGTGACTTTGAGGTTGCGGATAGTTGGTGATACCAACATCGGCAAACACCAGACCGCAGTTGTGCGATCAGGGTGATCCTCAATGTCGAAGATGATAGGCGTGCTGGACCACTTCAGAAGCTTGCGTGATTCGATAGGTGGTTCTGCTGCATTAACTTCCCGCACCCACTGTTTGAGTCGGCGGTGTGAGGTATGCAGAGAAGCACCACCGTCAACGCACAAGACCTCTGTGGCTTTCTGAAACTCCTGCTCACTGGTCTCAACATCATCCATGTCTTCGTCGTCGTCGTCGCCTTCATCGTTGTCGCGGCCGCGGGGAGGTCTGTCTCCTTGCCGCTGCTTGGCCTTACCGCGGCGTCCTCCTCGGCCGGCGCGCTTCTTGCCAGATCCTGCAGCGCCACCTTGGGCCCTCTCCTTGTCTCGCCGCTCGTACTCAGTCTTTTGCTGCTGGACAAGCTGCTCGACCTTTTTGCAGCTCTGGAGGTCATGGCCCTTGGTACGGTGAATCTTGCAGTATTGCTTGTTGGAGCCGTCCTGCTTGTCGGCGGCTGCCACAGCCTGGCAGTTGGCGCACGCGGCAATCTCCTTGTCGGAGCTACCAACTTTGGCCTTCTTGGCGCCACCTTCGTTGCCGGGATGCTCAACGACTAGCACCTCTTTGCCTTTCTTCTTCCTGTTCTGCCGCCGGTTTTTCTTTGCCGGGGCAATATCCTCACTGTCAGATCCTTCTGCTCCCGTCTTCTCTCCGGGGAGTCTCCTCCCTTCCTCAGCGCGTGCACACTTGTCGGCCAGGGCATATAGCTCACTGACGTCTCTGATCCTGCACATCGCCATCTCCTCCCGCATCCTGCGGTTACGCACGTTCTGATGAAACACACTGATGACCGCGGCGGGGTGGACGTCTGGGATGTTGTACTGTACACGGCTGAACCTCTGAATATACTTGCGCAGGGGCTCTCCTTCCTTCTGGACGAGCAAATGAAGATCACTCTCTTGGCCATGAGGTTTGTGGCCGCCTGTGAAGGCGCCGACAAACTGATGGCATAGATCAGCCCAGGAGGATATGGAGTTGTCCGGCAAGTGCATGAGCCAGGACCTGACGTTGGGCTTGAGCACCAACGGGAAGTAGTTGGCAAGGATCTTATCGTCCCGCCCCCAGCAGCCTGCACCGCGATGGTGTAGATGCTGAGGAACTCCGACGGATGCGACTTGCCGTCGTACTTCTCTGGTACATCTGGTTTTAAATTCTTCGTACCGGGCCACTGGACTTGCCGCAGCTCATGAGTGAACGCAGGGCAACCTACCGCATACGGCAAGTCGCCTGGTTCCCCTGGCGCATGCATGTCAACAGAGGGCCCAGCGCGCTGGTCTGATTGACGCCGTGCTTCTCTCCGGCGCTCGATGCAAGTACGAGCGTCTTCTTGTTGTCGTTCTTGAAGAACTTGGCGCTGATCGCGACGAGCTCGCGGATCTGACGACGCGGTGGAGTCGCCGTCGAGGTGGACCCGGCGAGTCGGCGATCTTGGCCTTCGGGGTGGAGAGTGCACAGTAGTTGCACCCCCACCAGTCTTGTCATCTCTGGCTCGTGCCTGGCTGGCTTGCCGCGGCTGAGACGTGCTCGGCTGCCGTGGAGTGTCGCCGTTGGCGAAGCCGGTGAGACTCTGGATAGTGGCCCTCCAGTCGTCGATCTTGTCCGCCGCTGGAGGGTAGTCTAGGAGCAGCTGAGCTCGCGCCAGAGCTTCTGCTGCGGTGGCGGGTGGCGGTGGCGAACGGTGCGAGGAGCGGGATATGCTCGGACTTCTAACTACGTTAGAAGGAGCAGTATCTCGTCCAGGCGACCGTGTCTCGCTCGCGCCAGCAGGTTGACGTGCATGGTGGTCTTGAGCGCTCCGAGATCCACCAGCTCGATCTTGATCTAGCGAACGCATGGTACCGTGAGTACCATGACGCTGCCGGTCCCGCGCCTCCTGAGATGGGCGCGGTGCATGCACGGACGCCGAGGTCTTGGAGTGCGCCCGGTCATTGTGGGAGCCGGCTACGCCGCCAATTGGCAGCGCAGCCTTGTCCTGGGACCTGGCATCACCGTGAGTTCCCTCGTCGACGCGTGTCCTTCCGCCGGCGCCTGCCCCACCAACCGTTTGCTCCGGCGGTGGCTGGCTCGGCGCGGACAGAGCAGCTGCCTCCGAAACTTTCTTCTTCGGCGGCATGTTGATGAAGATGATGAAGATCTAGCTCGTGAGAATGCCGGATCTGGTTCACACAACTTCGACGCCCCCTACCTGGCGCACCAAAGATGCCGGGGTGCTGATCCACGGGCACCTATGGGACCGGCGGGCCGGGTCCCTTTCGGTTCGGCGGGGGCGGAGATCGTGCAAAGAGCAAATCGAGGCGAAGCACGCGAGCGATTTACCCAGGTTCGGGCCGCACGGATACGTAAAACCCTACTCCTGCTTTGTGGTTTTGTATTGATTTCTAGCTCGGGAGCGCGGAGTGCTACAGTACACACCAGCGGCTAGCAAGACCGAGCGTGAGTGTTCGAACTGGCTAACCCCCCTCTACGTTGCACACGGGCCTCCTTTTATATGCTCAAGGGGCTACCGACAGGTGGCAACGGAGGTAAAGGGCAAAAATGGAAAGGTGCTGTGGTAGGCACAGCTACCTGCTACAGTGTATCATACCTAACCCTGACGGCAGGGGACAAGGGTCTTAAATGCCCGTCTGTGTCGCCTAAACAGTGCGAAAAGGGACCGCCAGGGACGCCACCGTTCGCCACGATGGCGATCTTGTTAGCGCCGCTTGCCACCGCACGTCCCTAGCTGCACAACCTTCCGCCACGTACGCCTGGAAGGGCCCCAGAGCGACACGTTGGTGGATGTGCTGGAGCGTGGGCGCGGAGAGGTGGCTTGCCGCGGCGAGCGCCTTGCCGCGGTCGTTGTCTTGCCGCGTTCGGGAGCTTGTCGCTCACCGGGTCTTGCCGGAACGCGTGGTGCGCCGCGGCAAGTTCCTTGAAATGCCTTGAGTGGCCTTCCCGGCAAGCTCCTCTTGCCGGGGTCTTGTCTTCTTGACTTGGACACTTTGTTCTTGAATGGCTCCAAAGGAACCACGGAGGATCTTGGCGGTCACCCGGCAAGCCTTGCCGCGGGATGCTGCGACTGCCCGTGCACAAGTTCGGGATACTAGGGTACCCCCACTCTAGTACACCGACAGGCAGGCCCCGAGGAGAGGAGTAGGCGCGCGCGCGTCCTTCTTGTGTCCGCGCCGACGCAAATCCAGCTCAAAATTGGGCCGGGAATGTAAGACTTAGGGTTTTGGGAAACTGCCCGACACCCTTCCAGGGTGTGGCTATCTCATATATATAAGGGGTACACAAAGGTGTATGGTACAATATACAAGACCTATACAGAGGCTACGTATAAATACAGTCTAACACCCTCCCTCAATCTTAACTATGCCCTGAAGTACAAAGTATGTTAAGATTGCGCCTACAGCCTACAAACTGAGGTTGTGGAAGAGGCTTCGTGAAGATGTCAGCAAGTTGATCCTTTGAAGAGATGAACTTGATGTGGAGTAGCTTCTGTGCAACACGTTCCCGCACAAAGTGGTAGTCAACTTCAATGTGTTTTGTCCGAGTATGAAACACTGGATTAGATGACAGATATGTAGCACCAATGTTGTCACACCAAAGAATAGGTGGCTGAAATTGAGAAACTCCCAACTCTCTCAATAAGGACTGTACCCATATGATCTCAGCTGTAGCATTTGCAACTGCCTTGTATTCAGCTTCAGTACTACTCCTGGACACTGTAGCTTGTTTACGAGCAGCCCAGGCGATCAAGTTAGGACCAAAGAAGACAACATGTCCCCCCGTGGATCGCCTGTCATCTGGATTACCAGCCCAGTCTGCATCTGAAAAAGCAGAAAGCGTAGGAGATGGTGCTGGCTGAAGAAGTAAACCATATGAGGCAGTAAAGCAAATGTATCGAAGGATGCGCTTCACTGCTGTCCAATGAGTAGTCCGAGGAGCATGAAGAAACTGACAGACACGATTGACTGCATATGAGATGTCAGGCCGAGTGATAGTCAGGTACTGCAGACCACCAACAACGCTACGATACTCAGTGGCATCCTCAGAGGTGAGAAGATCTCCATCAAAGGCAGACAGATGGTCAGTAGCAGATATAGGAGTCATGACATGCTTGCGCTGTAGCATACCGGCCCGTCGCAACAAGTCCATCGAGTACTTATGCTGAGCGAGTGTCAAACCAACAGGAGAACGTGAAACTTCCAGGCCAAGGAAGTAATGCAATATTCCTAAATCCTTCACCGCAAAATCACCACTCAAGGAAGAGATCAGACGATCAACAGCAGCATCAGAGGAGCTAATGAGGATAATGTCATCAACATATACCAGAAGATACATCGTCACCTGAGGCCGATGCAGAAGGAAAAGCGAGGTGTCAGCAGTGAAGGGAACAAAACCAAGTGACCGAAGAATAGAGCCCAATCTGGCATGCCAAGCACGAGGAGCCTGCTTCAGCCCATAGAGCGCCTTGACCAAGCGACAAAGATGACGAGGGCGAGAAGGATCAACGAACCCTGAAGGCTGACGCATGTAAACCTCCTCATCCAGAACACCATGAAGAAAGGCGTTCTAAACATCCAGCTGACGAAGAAACCAGTCCCGTGTAACAGCCAAGGACAACAGAAGTCGTATAGTCGTCGGTTTGATCACCGGACTGAACGTATCCTCGTAGTCAAGACCATACCTTTGCTTGAACCCTTTCGCCACTAACCGTGCCTTATAGCGTTCAATAGAACCATCGGCATGCTTCTTAACTTTGAAGACCCACTTGGAATCAATAATATTGACACCAGAGACCGGGGGAACGGGCTGCCAAGTACCATTTGCCAACAAAGCCTGATACTCTTGCTCCATAGCTTGACGCCAATGAGGTATCCCGAGAGCAACCTGGAAGTGACGTGGTTCAGCCGAAGGATCATCCTTGACGTGAGCAACACAGGCCGCAAGCCAGGCCACCGTCCCATCTTTGCGTTGCTTAGGACACACAATACCGGATCGGCTGCGTGTATGTGGTCGAAGAGCAACAGTAGCAGGTGGTGCAGCAAGTGGCGACGACACCAGCGATGAGGAAGCAGCCGGCAAGGCAGCTGGTGACGAAACACTTGCACCAGGCCAGGACGAGGGAGAACCAGGCGAGGCAACAGTCGACCGGGCGGGCGAGCCAGTCGACTCGAGGCCGACCAAGTCACGGGTGGCCGGCCCAGGCGAGACCGCCAACGCAGGGGGAGCTGGCCCAGGCGAGGCCGCCGGCTCAGGGGAGGCCGGCCCAGACGAGGCCGCCAGCTCAGGGGAGGCCGACCCAGGAGAGACCGGCCCATGCGAGACTGGCCCAGGCGAAGGCACGGCCGGCTCAGGGCAGGCCGACACGGGCAAAGCCGACGCCGAGGAGCATGGTCCAGACATGCATGGCACATGCACGAGACCGCTTCCCACGTCCGGTGTAGTCGATAGCTCCGGCTCCTCCAGCAACTCAAGGCGAGCTCCACGATCCGTTCCTGCAGCATGATTAGGCAACAACGCAGGAGAGTATGCAATATCAACAAATTGAGCAGGCAGTGGAGGGGTGGAATGCGTGGAGGTGACTGGAGGTGCGGGATTTGTGGACAAAGAAGAGAACGGAAATACACTCTCGTCAAACACAACATCACGCGAGATATAGACACGATTGGATGGAATATGAAGACACTTGTACCCTTTGTGAAGAGAGCTATACCCAAGAAAAACACAGAGTTTTGACCGAAACTCAAGCTTACGCTTATTGTAAGGACGCAGATGAGGCCAGCATGCACAACCAAAAACTTTGAGAAAGGTATAATCTGGAACCTCATTAAGCAACAGTTCAAGAGGTGTTTTCATCCCAAGGAGTCATGTAGGAAGCCTATTTATGAGAAAACAGGTAGTGGAAAACGCATCACTCCAAAACCGAAAAGGTGTCGATGCATGAGCAAGTAAAGTGAGACCAGTTTCGACAATGTGACGGTGCTTACGTTCAGTCGTGCCATTCTGCTGATGTGTATGAGGACAAGACATGCGGTGCGAAATCCCAAGCTTATTAAAAAAAGAATTGAGGTTGTGGTACTCACCCCCCCAATCTGACTGGACATGGGTGATCTTATGCTTAAGAAGACGTTCAATGTGAGCTTGAAATTGTAGAAACACATCGAACACATCAGATTTACGCTTGATAAGATAAAGCCAAGTAAACCGACTATAAGCATCAATAAAACTGACATAATAATTATGACCGCTCACAGAAGTTTGGGTATGCCTCCATACATCAGAAAAAATAAGCTCAAGAGGAGTTTTGACGACATGACTCGAATATGAAAACGAAAGCTGATGACTCTTGCCTTGCTGACAGGCATCACAGACTGTGGTAGCATCTTTATTGGACATAACGGGAAGACTATGATGATGAAGAACACTACGAACTATGGGAGTGGCAGGATGACCAAGCCGTGCATGCCAATGAGTGGGCGATACATGGACACCACTGAGCGCTCGAGGAGCAGAAGGCAGATCAAGTGCATATAGTCCATCACGCAGGCGACCTCTAAGCAGAACGTCCCTCATGCCCCGATCCTTGATAAAAAAATGAAAAGGATGAAACTCAGTGAAAACATTGTTAACACGAGTAAGCTGAGGAACAGATAATAAGCTACGAGTAGCAGAAGGAACTCTAAGGACATTACGAAGATGGAGAGATTTTTGTTTATGAGTTAGGAGAGAGGCCTGACCAACATGTGATATGTGCATACCTGCTCCACTGGCGGTGTGAACCTGATCATGTCCACGGTATGGCTCCTGGACGGAGAGTTTGCCCATCTCGCCTGTCAGATGATTCGTAGCGCCCGTGTCCATATACCAAGTGGGATCAATGGGATATGATGGAGTGTGGCCTTCTTGACGCGCAGGCTCGTGAGTAGCCAAGGCAGCTTGTTTCTCGTTGCCTTTGCCATTGTTGCCGATGCCGAGAAAGTCCTGCTTGAAGCGGCGATGACAGCGGGAAGCAATGTGACCTGGAATGTTGCACAGTTGACAGGGGAGCTGAACGCCACATGAAGGGCAGTAGGCACACGAGCGTCCGCCCCCGGCCGTGGGCAAAGAGGCAGCCCGACAGGCGACCGCTGAGCTTGTGAAGTTAGAGGTACTGATTTGCCACCAGTAGATGACTTGAAGGGCTTCCCTTTCCCACGAGCGGCAGCATTGGCAGCAATAAAATTCGGACTGGTACGGCGGGACTTGACACGCTGCTCCGTGGCGAGGAGGTGGGCGTATAGCTCACGAGGTTCAAGCGGAGTGTCACGACCATTGATGTTCTCAGCAAGGTTATCATAGTCGTCGTCCAGGCCATTCATGACGAAGGTGGTGAAGTCCTCTTTGCGAAGCGGTTGACCAATGGAGGCCAAAGTGTCTGCGAGACGCGTCATCTTGCCGAAGTAGTCGGTAATGCTGAGGTCAAGAAGCTTGGTCTCCCCAGCTCCGTACGAAGAGTGTGAGCACGGGCCTACTGCTGAGATGCGAAGCTGGTGTGAAGAGCAGACCACGCCTCCTGGGACGTGGCAGCGAAGAGGACCAAGGAGGACACCGCCTCGGTGAGTGACGACTGAATCGCAGAAAGGATGGCTTGATCCCGAGCCACCCACGCATGATACGCCGAGTGATGTGGTGGAGGACACGGCAAGGAACCGTTGACGTAGCCCTCCAGGCAGCGACTGCGGAGAAGCGGCAGCACCTGTGCACGCCATGACAGGTAATTATCCATCGTCAGTTTCACTGGGATAAGATGCGCGAAGTAAAACGATGCACTGGCCACGGCAGGATCAACAGCAGGAGGCAACGTGTAGTAGCTCATGTGGGATGAACCACCAGATGCACCAAGACCCAGCGATGTGGAGGAAGTCGCAGCCGGCGTAGTAGCCGCCGTAGGGCAACGGCGGTGGCGGGGTGCCATAGGGCACGGCCGGTGCCCTGCCCGCCCCGGAGGTCGCGGCGCCAGGTGCAGCCGCATAGGGTTGCGGGGTTGGAGCCGCGTAGGACGCCGCGGTAACAGGGGCAGTCGCAGCGGCCGCGTAGGGCGAGGCGCCGTACGCTGCGTTGTACGTGGAGGACGACAGAGGAGCGGCCCCGTAAGGCCCGTAGGAAACCGATCCAGCAGGAGCAGGCGCCGCTCCGTAGGGGCCTGCTGGCGGCGGAGGAGCAGCCCCATAGGACCCGTAGGGCACCGATCCCATCCAGGGACCAGCGTACGAAGGGTCTCCCAACGCAGGCGGAGGTGCGGCCGGTGATGTCGGCGGCGGCTGATCTGATGAAGCACCCACCATCGAGGACTGGCCGGTGTAGACCGAGACTAGGGGCGTGAGGAGAGGAACAGCGATGCAGGCGCCATGACAGAGACCGGCGCGACGGCGGCGACGGAGGTCGGTGCGATCGCGGCGGCGGCAGCGGAAGACATAGGACCGGTTAGGGCTGATACCATGTAAGACTTAGGGTTTTGGGAAACTGCCCGACACCCTTCCAGGGTGTGGCTATCTCCTATATATAAGGGGCACACAAAGGTGTATGGTACAATATACAAGACCTATACAGAGGCTACATATAAATACAGTCTAACAGGGAATGGGTCGCCCGCGGACGAAAAATGGATGCGCGTCCGTTTGGGTCGGCGCGTCGGGCCGCCACTTTTGTCCACGCTGACCCAAACGGACGCGGGCAGACGAAATGGGTCGCCCCATTGGAGTTTCTCTTAGAGCAGGGCATGTGTAGCACACTGGCCAATAGAACTGCAAGCAACTAAAAAACCAAAGGCATGTGAACAGAGAAGCTTTATCTTCTTGTCAGGCCTGCACATCTTCAGTTTCAAGGTGTTGATTTCTTCAGTTAACGGACGACGCAATTCGTCCAAGGACTCAAGATCCATTGGCTCGCGAGGCTCGCCATCGTCCACCCGTTACTGTTCCGTTTCTCTTGTCGTAACTGTTTACTGTCATTGTCGCTGAGTTATATAAGCCAGCTCTCCCCCGTCTGTATGGGCATGCTTATCTTGATGAATTCTTATCAACAACACTTTACAACAATACAACATATTCCTATTTGTTACCCATACTCCTACGATTGTGCGACAAACCCTATTTCCTCATCCCGATTCAATCCAGATCCTCTCATGGGGCATGACAATTGGTATCATGAGCCAGTCTGATCCTCAGCGGCGAGCGGGGTGGCATGGAAATTTTGTTCCCCACCCTTCCCTCTCTTGTTCCTGGCGGCGGGTTATGGTGTGTGGTGTTGGGGTTGGAGTACGGCGGCGATGTGGTGGCGCTGGCGGTGGTAGACCCGTTCGGCACAGCTCAGGGCCGGGATTGGTTGCTGGCACACATTGTTCCTGCGGTAAAATTCCAGGTTCCTACTAAGTGGTGTTGAAGGGAGGTGGATCTCGGCGGCGGCGGCAGGAGTCCTAGATCCGACCAGGTTTCTAGTTTTCTGGTTGTAAAATTCCTCTCAGACACATGAGATCTCGATGGGGCATTCGAAGTCAAGCATGGATGAAGGCGACATCATCAAACTGCTGGTGCTCAAGGGCGAGGTAGTTCATAATCATGAAGATACAACAGATATGCGGGGTGAGCTCAATGATTTGCGCAAGGATGTTCACGCAATACATCTCAAACAAGACGCCCCGACCCATGTCATGACAGGAGTATAAGATGCAGCTTCCACTCTCAACTCCTAGCTGTCTACCATGGTGGTTGTGCTCAAGAGTTTTTCCACAAAAATAGCAACCTCTCCTGTGCAACCTGCAGTTCCGCAGAAAGCTTCCACAATAGAAGCACCTCAACAACCGATAGTGGCCGTAGAACAAGAAATACCATGACCTCTTACTAAAGAACTTCGCAAGCATTTGGTAGTGGAACAGGAGAAGACCAATCAGTTATCATTGCAGATTCCGCCCAATTTGGCTCCCCTCAAAGTTCCTAGTGGTGCACCTCCTCCTGGTTATGCAAAAAATAACTCACATTGATGTTCAGTCAACGCAATGCCACTCCTTCTGCAGCCTACAAAACAACCCACACTCCTGCATTTCATAACTTATAGCTACTTGCAGTTCGTAGTATGTGGGAGGACAATGATACGTCTCCAACGCATCTATAATTTATGAAGTATTCATGCTGTTATATTATCATTCTTGGATGTTTTACAATCATTTTATAGCAACTTTATATCATTTTTTGGGACTAACCTGTCGGATTCGGGGTTCCGCAGACCCTTGAGAGGTTCGAACACTGGGGTGCGTGCAAAGAACTCGTCCTCCCCAACCTGCCTACTCGCCTATCCCACGGCCTAGCTCGACGAACCCAACGGACAAGAGACACAGCAGTTTACCCAGGTTCGGGCCACCTTGCGGTGTAAAACCCTACTCCTGCTTTGTGGTGGATTGGCCTCGAGGGGCTAAGGATGAACTAGTACAGTGGAGAACAGCCTCCGGAGGTGAGGTGTTATTGTGCTCAAGTTAGCTGGTGAGCTGGGTAGGGTGGAGTGGATCCGATCCCCTCTCTATGGTGGTGGCTAGGTCCTATTTATAGTGGCCTTGGTCCTCTTCCCAAATGTAAGGCGGGAAGGGATCCCACAACTGCCAAATTCAAAGGGAGACAACTAGTACATGTTATCCTGACAAAAGTGGTCTTCGCCTGCAAAAGCTCCTAGTCATGACGCCGCGGTGGGCTCCGCGATGACCTCCGTCCTGCCGTCCTGGTGGTCTTGGTCTTGTTGCACCGAAATGGAAACCTTTGCTTGATTCCTTGGGACTCCACGCCTGTGCTTGCCTCCTTAGCACCAAAGAAGAAACTGGTACACTGCGCCCGCTGGCACCCGCCTGGCCTTGGTCGTCATGGCTCATGTCATATGAACCTCACGAGGTGCACCTTGCATTGATATATCCGCTCCTCGGGAGCCAGCCTGGGGAGGCCGCTGTCGGTGTCAAAACCGGCGGATCTCGGGTAGGGGGTCCCGAACTGTGCGTCAAGGCCGGATGGTAACAGGAGACGAGGGACACGATGTTTTTACCCAGGTTCGGGCCCTCTCGATGGAGGTAATACCCTACTCCTGCTTGATTAATATTGATGATATGGGTAGTACAAGAGTAGATCTACCACGAGATCAAGGAGGCTAAACCCTAGAAGCTAGCCTACGGTATGATTGTTGTATATGGAGTTGATGTCCTACGGACTACAACCCTCCGGTTTATATAGACACCGGATAGGGTTAGGGTTACACAGAGTCGGTTACAATGGTAGGAGATCTTGAATATC